>NC_090053.1:2999318-3096818 GCF_038355195.1 Osmerus mordax
CAACTGCACACTGACACTGGTCTTGGAGACATGTGTGTTGTCTATGTATGTGTGTGTGCTTGTGTATGTGTGGGAGTGGAGGTGGCTGAGCGGTTAAGGAATTGGGCTAGTAATCAAAAGGTTGCCGGTTTGATTCCAGGCCGTGAAAAATGACGTTGTGTCCTTGGGCAAGGCACTTCACCCTACTTGCCTCGGGGAGAATGTCCCTGTACTTAGTGTAAGTCGCTCTGGATAAGAGCGTCTGCTAAATGACTACATGTAAATAGTGTGTGTGGTGATGTGAGTGTCTGCTTGTCCTCCCCAGACACAGGACGACCATGAGGGGGAGACGGGGATCAAGTCCAAGGAGGCCCGCAAGTACATCTTCAACTGCCTGGATGACATGTCCCAGGTACAACACTGGGTTTCTGTGTGTCACATGTCACATGTCCCTCCTCTGCACACACACACACACACACACACACTCACACTGGCTAAGAAACCCACACACAGCAAAACAGAGAGGTTGTGTTGTGTTACCCCCCCCCTCCCTCCCAACCTCCCTCAGTCTCTCTCTTAATAACTCCCAGACTGCTTTAGGAGAGCTCAGTCAGCGGTCAGTCTGGTGCTCGTATCTGTGTGTGACATCAGCGCCGAGCTCGCCGATGTACCTGAGCGTGGGCTCATGTTGTGACTGTGTCTAACCGGACGCATCTGTGCAGAACCGTGGCACTCCAGAACGCAGCCTCTGACTGGCTCTGTGACGCGCAGGAGAGATGGTTCTGGAATCCCGCCGTTTCCTCCAACCAAGCGTTGCGTCTGGTAATGTAGACGCAGTGAGTCATAACAGTGGCTGACCTGGTGGACAAAGACTCTGATGCTAGCCAAAATATACTCTGGAGCCTCAACTCTCCTCCTCCATGATGGCTCATGGTGGAGCCTGTCCGGTCCAGTTTCCTTCCTGGTTTCACAGCCGTGGTGAGGCACACCCTGGTGGGGGTTCGATGTATCCCTCATGGCCACCTCCAGGATCCTGGCCTCAGACAGACTCCAGCTGGTTGATGACCCAGAGGGAGGAAGGGTGTGTGTGTGTGTGTGTGTGTGTGTGTGTGTGTGTGTGTGTGTGTGTGTGTGTGTGTGTGTGAGTGGAGCCTGTCTCATCCCTGTAGAGCTGCACAGCCCTGCTGTGGGTCCGACACATGGCTTCACTTCTCAGATGGAGATCTGTACCGTGGGAGTTGACCACCGGTGCCCAAGGCTCGGGTTTTGCCCAGCACACAAACACATAAACACACGCATGACACAGGAATGCTGCTTTCATTAGACCACTGTGTGTGTGGGTGGGTGTGTGTGTGCGTGTGTGTGTGTGCGCGCACTCCTGTCATAAAACACAGAGAATATAAAGACAGGCCGTAGCCTGGCTGAGTCACAATGAGGAACACGTAAATAAAACAACAGGCTGGACATCTGCCTTCAGTTGTGTTACGGATGATTGATGAAGGCTCCTAGGGTGAGAAAGGGGTTGGATCCTCGGATCCTCTCTTCCTTCCTGCCGTCCTGCCTTCTATCCTGCCTTATTTCCTTCCATCATTCCTTTCCAAAGTCATGTCTGGCTCTGACGGAGGACAGTGAGATTCTCTCCCACCTTGTCCCTCCACCCACCGTGCAGAGAGAGGGAGAGGCAGGGGGAGAGGCAGGGGGAGAGGCAGGGGGAGAGGCAGGGGGCGAGGCAGGGGGAGAGGCAGGGGGAGATGCAGGGGGTGGAGGCAGGGGGAGAGGCAGGGGGCGGAGGCAGGGGGCGGAGGCAGGGGGAGAGACAGGGGGCGGAGGCAGGGGGAGAGGCAGGGGGCGGAGGCAGGGGGAGAGGCAGGGGGCGGATGTGATCATACTCGGTGCTGACTGAGTGGCAGAGGATCGACTAATGCCGTCCTGGAGATAAGCCCTGTGTCTTTATGAGAAAACAGCTCCTATCTTTGCATGGCAGGCCCCAATAAACATGGTGGCTGTCTGTCTCTCTGGGACCAGGCTTGTTTTCGTAAAATATATTTTCTGGTGCATTTCTGCTGTATTGTGACAGTCAGTTAAGAGTGACAGGAAATGGAAGGAAGAGAGAGGGTGGGGAGGACAGGCAGGAAGTGGGTCGAGGCTAGGTCTGACCCTGGGCCCCTGCAGTAAGGCCCAGACGTACACGGTGTGCACACTTAACCGGTGTTCCAACAGTCCTCTCAGACCAAGCTGGTCCTCTGCCTGGACTGAGCTTTAATAAGCTACAACAACAATCTGTAGTTTATTTTCACTTCAGAGTCCAGATAAGAATCAGAGTGAAGGCGCCGACCATGTCTCCGAGTGGCTGGGCTCTCTGCTGTGTGTACCAGTGTAAATGTTTATCATGTCAGCAGGGTACAGGGTTATCACTGGGTCCTGTGACACACATGTGGACAGCCTAACTGATGGGGCCTTGTGTGTATTAATAGGCGACCGTGGAAATATAAACACTTGTGTTTGTGTTCTGGCCACAGCTACATCAGACACCCCAAATACTCAATACACTCTTTAACACCTCAGGAAGCCTGTCGCTGGACTTAGGAATGCTAATGTGTGTGTGTGTGTGTTCCTGCAGGTGAACATGACTGCAGACCTGGAAGGCAGCGACATGCTGGCAGAAAAGGCCGACCGTCGGGAGTTCATCGACCTGTTGACTAAGATGTTGACCATCGACGCGGACAAGAGGATCACTCCCATCGAGACGCTCAACCACCCGTTCGTTACCATGACGCACCTCCTGGACTTCCCCCACAGCACACAGTACGTCATGGGACCCCTCCCCCCCCCCCCACCCCACCCCACCTTCATCACATGATGCCACATCTGTCCAGAATAGACAGTATTGTCATAACAACCTAATAATACTGTTGAGCAAAATTTAATATCCTGTTTACTCTACATCTCGAAAATACCCATAAACACTTTCTGTCTATATCCATCCCTCTCTCTCTCTCTCTCTCTCTCTCTCTCTCTCTCTCTCTCTCTCTCTCTCTCTCTCTCCCTCCCTCTCTTCTCCCTCTCTCCCTATCACGCTCTCTCTCTCCCTATCACGCTCTCTCTCTCTCTCTCTCTCTCTCTCTCTCTCTCTCTCTCTCTCTCTCTCTCTCTCTCTCTCTCTCTCTCTCTCTCTCTCCCTCTTCTCCCTGCCCAGTGTGAAGTCCTGCTTCCAGAACATGGACGTGTGTAAGCGTCGCGTGAACATGTACGACACGGTCAACCAGAGCAAGACGCCCTTCCTGGCTCACGTGGCGCCCAGCACGTCCACCAACCTCACCATGACCTTCAACAACCAGCTCAACACTGTGCACAGCCAGGTAGGCCTCTGCACAAGCTGCCGCTGGCCTGCTTCTTCTTCGCACCAGCGCTGCGTCTGATCGTCCTGTTAGCGCTCGCTGGGGGTAGCGTGTCAGACAGCGCTCCTAGAGGTTGTGGGCTGCAACTGCAGGTTAAGGAGCCAACAGTGGAAGCCGGTAGCAGCCTGTCAGGCAACACACAGTCAGTGTCGAGCTAAAGTAGCCTGTCAGGCAACAGACAGACAGTAAAAGAAGAAGCCTTACTGCAGGTCACATGGGACTGCCGTTCTCCTGTTAAAAACTGCTGATTAGAAACACACACTTCCTGCTTCCTGCTTGTCTTGCATTCTAGGGCTTTCAGGCCTTAAGATCCCCTCCCCTTTCTCCTCCCTCACCTTCCTCCTCTCCTCCCCTTCCTTATCTCCTCTCCTCCTCCCCTTCCTTATCTCCTCCCCTTCCTTATCCCCTCTCCTTCTTTCTATCCTCTCCTCCCCTTCCTTATCTCCTCCCCTCCTCCCCTTCCTTATCTCCTCTCCTTCCTTCTCTCCTCTCCTCCTCCCCTTATCTCCTCTCCTCCTCCCCTTCCTTCTCTCCTCTCCTCCTCCCCTTCCTTATCTCCTCCCTCACCTTCCTCCTCTCCTCCCCTTCCTTCTCTCCTCTCCTCCTCCCCTTCCTTATCTCCTCCCCTTCCTTCTCTCCTCTCCTCCTCCCCTTCCTTCTCTCCTCTCCTCCTCCCCTTCCTTCTCTCCTCTCCTCCTCCCCTTCCTTCTCTCCTCCTCTGCCCCTGCCCTCCCTCCCTCTGAGGGACCGTGAATCTAACCTGCTGACTCTCAGCTTCCTCGTGTGGGTGGAGGAGGTTTTCACATTGTGCTGAATTACATTTCCAGCTTCTCTCTCCCTTTCTCCGCAAACAACCCTGTTTATCGCCAAACGCATCAATGAAACCAAACCCACTGTACACCCGCAACAAAACGTCTGATCCGGGACCCATGCTGTAATGTCTCTCCCGCTCCCTGCCCCCCTCCCTGCCCCCCTCCCTGCCCCCCTCCCTGCCCCCCTCCCTGCCCCCCTCCCTGCCCCCCTCCCTGCCCCCCTCCCTGCCCCCCTCCCTGCCCCCCTCCCTGCCCCCCCACCCAGCCAGGCTTTTCCTCCCCAGACTCCATGGCATCGGTTAGGTACACAGCATATCTGACTGGGTCTGTCTCCAGGGCTCACATGAGTCGACACGTTAGCAAGGCTCTGCCTGTGATGAAATGCTACAGCCGTGTATTGATTAGCACTCTCCCACGGTATTCATCCAGAACGCCGCCGAATGAAAAAGAAAAATGTAAGTGCCTGGGCGTCGGAGCCCCTCCTCACAGGCCCCTAATGAAAGGCCTGTAATTAGTCCCGGTGTTTTAGCAGCCCTGAGAACATGGGAGTACAGACAGCACTCAGGTGCGTGCTGTGACTCGGGGAGAGAGGTTCGTCTGCAGCCAGGCTGCAACCAGAGCCGTCTTCTCCTTCCTCATGTCTTATTGACGCGTCTCCCCCACGTCCCCGCTGCTGCTGCGGGATGATGTCAGCAGGGGCCGTCTCCGGCAGGAAGTACGGATGTCAGGGATGAGATACAGAGGATGTCTAGGAGAGAGATGCTCCGTTTGGAGATAAATATAGAGTATAATGGACTGGATGTGCAATATAAATTATATACTCAATGTTGTTATAGTTTATATAGGAGCTCCTGTGCCACCCTGCCCACGCTTTACCGGTGCCCCCCCGCCTCCCTCCCTCCTTCTAACCCCCCCTAACCCTGGCTCCTTTCTCCCTCCCTCCCTCCCTCCTTCTAACCCCCCCCCTCACCCTGGCTCCTCCCTCCCTCCCCCCCCCCGCCTCCCTCCTTCCAACCCCCCCTCACCCTGGCTCGTTCCTCCCTCCCTCCCACCTTGCTCCCCAACCCCTCCCTCACGCCCCTTTCCTCCCTCATGGTTGTGTTTGCTCCCCTCGTCCCCGCAGGCCTCCAGCCTGGCTCCCACCTCCTCCAGCAGTGCCACCCTCTCCCTTGCCAACCCCGACGTCTCCATACTAAACTACCAATCTGCACTCTACCAGCCCTCTTCCATGGCAGCCGCCGTGGCCCAGCGGAGCATGCCCATCCAGCCCGGCGCTCCCCAGCTCTGCACCGCCCGCCCGGACCCCTTCCAGCAGGCCCTCATTGTCTGCCCGCCCGGCTTCCAAGGTACGCAGCCCACACAGGGTCCCAGGGGGGCCCAGGGGGGCCCAGGGGGGCCTAGGGGGGCCCAGGGGGGCCAGGGAGGCCCAGGGGGCCCAGGGAGGCCCGGGGGTCCCAGGGGGACCCAGGGGGGCCCAGGGGGGCCAGGGAGGCCCAGGGGGCCAGGGAGGCCTAGGGGGGCCCAGGGGGGCCCAGGGGGGCCAGGGAGGCCCAGGGGGCCCAGGGAGGCCTAGGGGGGCCCAGGGGGACCCAGGGGGACCCAGGGGCTGGTCCTGTTGCCTGGAGTCAGCTCTGTGCTGATGCGTAGCTGCTGGTGTGTGGGCTGGATGATAGATGTATGTTTGCTGCTCTCCCAGAATATATGTCCTTAGAGGGAATGTCCGACTCCAGGGCAGCAGCTCCAGGGCAGCAGCTCCAGGGCAGCAGCTCCAGGGCAGCAGCTCCAGGGCAGCAGCTCCAGGGCAGCAGCTCCAGGGCAGCAGCTCCAGGGCAGCAGCTCCAGGGCAGCAGCTCCAGGGCAGCAGCTCCAGGGCAGCAGCTCCAGGGCAGCAGCTCCAGGGCAGCAGCGTGTACTCCTCATCACAGGACAGGCTGGGAGATGCCCTGAGAAGATGAAGAGGCAATTAGTCATGTGGAAGGAATGTTAATATCTATGACTGATGCTTTTTTTTGTTTTTGCCCAGCTGGCATGTTTGTGTTTTCTTAGCTGTGCTAAGGGCTGCAAAAGATTCAGATTTGGAAGTTCCTGCAGATAGAGGCGCTGCGACGCTTGAGTCTGCGCACTTAAGCATGGGAGGAATCCCAAACATCCAATGTCATTTGGGGATTTTAAGTGGATGGGATGGTAGATAGGACGCAGTCTTTCTGTGTGTTGTGTTGTGCTGTGTCGAGGTGTTGTGTTGACAGTGTGTGTCTGTGTGTGTCTTCAGGGTTGCAGGCCTCCCCATCCAAACACACTGGCTACTCTGTGCGGATGGAGAACGCGGTTCCCATAGTGACACAGGCCCCAGGGGCCCAGCCATTACAGATCCAGTCTGGACTACTCACACAGGTAAGCTCTCTCTCCTCACATCATCTATCTCTCACTGTCTTGCCCTCTCTCTTTCTCTTTACATCTCTCTCTCCTTACAACTTTCTCTCTCTATCTATCCATCTCTCTCTCTCTATCTCCATGCATCTATTTCTCTTAGTGGTTTTCTTTATAAATAGCCGTCCTCAGTGTGCATGTTAAGGCCAGACAGACAAAGTGGATCTGAGTGCAGGAAGGTCAGCAAACAGACATAGCCCCCCCCCCCCCCCCAGAACAGCCTTGTGAGGGCTCTGTCTCCTGCAGCCCCTGGCCCCAGCCTAGCTCAGGCCTCACCTCCAGCCCGTCTCAGCCCAGGCTTGGGGCTCCTCTCCCTGGGTGTTTGTGAAGGACGGGGAGGGTGTCTGGGGGGAGGCCGCAGGCAGGCAGGCAGGCAGGCAGGCAGGCAGCCAGGACCTTTATCTAGAACAGGAATGCAGAAAATGTGGAAACAATTGGAGAGGGAGAGCCTGGGCTTTCAAAAACCCCGAAGTGACAATGGGTTTTTCACCCAGGGAGAGAGGGAGGCACGGGGAGGCATCGTGGGGCGGAGGGGGGGGCTGTGGTGGCAAGGGCCCTGGGAAGAAAAGGCCTTCTAACTGGGTTACCAGCTTGTGGCAGACGGGCCTGTTACACAACACAAGCACCCGGGGAAGGAGGAATGTAAATAGGCAGAGGAGAGAGAGAGAGTTGGAGGAGAGAGTTAGGAGAGAGAGGGAGTTAGAAGAGAGACAGGGAGTTAGAGGAGAGGGAGTTAGAGGAGAGGGAGTTAGAGGAGAGAGAGTTAGAGGAGAGAGTTAAGAGAGAGAGGGAGTTAGAGAAGAGAGAGAGGGAGTTAGAGGAGAGAGAAAGAGTTGGAGGAGAGAGTTAGGAGAGAGAGGGAGTTAGAAGTGAGACAGGGAGTTAGAGGAGAGGGAGTTAGAGGAGAGAGAGTTAGAGGAGAGAGTTAAGAGAGAAAGGGAGTTAGAGAAGAGAGAGAGGGAGTTAGAGGAGAGAGACAGAGTTGGAGGAGAGAGTTAGGAGAGAGAGGGAGTTAGAGGAGAGAGAAAGAGTTGGAGGAGAGAGTTAGGAGAGGGAGTTAGAGGAGATGGAGTTAGAGGAGAGAGAGTTAGATGAGAGAGTTAGGAGAGAGAGGGAGTTAGAGGAGAGAGAGGGAGTTAGAGGAGAGGGAGTTAGAAGAGAGAGAGAGAGTTAGAGGAGAGAGAGTTAGAAGAGAGAGAGAAGGTGTTAGAGGAGATAGAGAGTCAGAGGAGATGGAGTTAGAAGAGAGAGAGAGTTAGAGGAGAGAGAGGGAGTTAGAAGAGAGAGAATGAGTTAGAGGAGATAGAGAGAGTTAGAGGAGAGGGAGTCAGAGGAGAGGGAGTTAGAGGAGAGAGAGGGAGTTAGAGGAGATGGAGTTAGAGGAGAGAGAGAGTTAGAGGAGAGAGAGGGAGTTAGAAGAGAGAGAAGGAGTTAGAGGAGAGAGAGAGTTAGAGGAGAGAGTGGGACTTAGAGGAGAGAGAGTTAGAAGAGAGAGAGGGAGTCAGAGGAGAGAGTTAGAGGAATGTGATGTTGTAAGAGTTCGGCTGCAACAAATACTGGACTGCTTTAATTGTTAATAGATGGTGCAAATAGTATTAAAGAAACAACTTCTTTGTTTTCACAAAAGGTGCTAATCAGTAGAAGGTCATGAAGCCATCAGTGTTCCAGACACACACAGGAATATCTCCGGGCATGTTCTAGATGCTTCTTCTGGCGCTGTGCGTCACAGTCATGAAGCGACTCCTTTCACAGCTGCCTGAATGGGGCTGTGAATTTAATTAAAACCTGAGCTGATTTAGCTAATGCTGAAAACATCAGCAAGTATACACACACACACGCACAGACACACACACAGACACACAGACACACGTCCACACACAGACAGGAAGATGCAGACGGTCTTTATTAAAGCTCAGTCTTGTCTGCTGTTCTGTGTTTGTGCCCGTGTGTTGGAAGAGTTGTGCACGTTTTCACAGACGTGTTTGCTTCGACGTTCCTACTACTCATCACTGTGTGTTTATCTAACGTCACCCATGTTAATGTCAGTGTGTAGACCTAATAAAAGAATATTCCGGAAGTAGTCCAGATTTCACAGAAACAGCTGGCTAGGTTGGTAGATGATGAGATGATGACAGCTGCCCCCCCCCTCTCTCTCCCCTCTCCCCCCCCCCCCCCTCCCCCCCAGCAGGCCTGGCCCAGCGCCCCCCAGCAGATCCTCCTCCCCCCCTCCTGGCAGCAGCTCACGCACACCTCGGTCCAGCACGCCACCGTCCTTCCCGACGCCATGACAACCACGCAGCCCCTTGCCAACTGGAGGTCAGGAACAACACACTCTGCTGGGGTGTCTTTCAAGGCAGTCCATCAGTTATATGTTTGTAGATGATGTGCTTGTGTGCGTGTGTGTTTGTGGGTCTTTGTGTATGCGTGTGTGTTTGTAGGTGTGCGTGTGTGTGTCTGTTCAGGTTAATTTTGCAGGGGATGTTAGATGTTCAAACCCCCTCTGTCTTTGTGTCAGTTAGTGTCCTCAGAGAGACGAGTGTCGCACTTCCTCTGCAGAGCTGCCTGTGTCAGCTCCTCCTGCCCTCCTCCCTCTCTGACCTGCTCTCTCCTTCTCTCCTTCTCTCCCCCCCTCTCTGGCCTGCTCTCTCCTTCTCTCCTTCTCTCCTTCTCTCCCCCCATATTTGGCCTGCTCTCTCCTTCTCTCCTTCTCCCCCCCCCTCTCTGGCCTGCTCTCTCCTTCTCTCTCTCCCTCCCTCTATCTCCCCCTCTCCCCTGATCCCTCCTTCTCTGTCTCCCTCTCGCCCCTGCTCCCTACTGCTCTCTCTTCACACACTCAATCTGTTTCCTCACTCCCTCCCTTCCTCTCTCTCTCTTCATCACCACTCTCTCTACAGCCCACTCCCCCAGCTCTCCTCCTCTAGTCTTTCTTTGTTTCTCTCCGTTTCCCTCAGTCCCTTCAGCACTCTCTCTGTCACCGGCCTCCTTTTCTAGCGTGGTAACTGTTGCCACCTACAGGACAGTATGTGAAGTACATAGTCGCCTTCACTTTCTGTTGAAGCATCTGTTTCATCTGCAGGATTCATCACAACTTTTCAGGAAAATTCAGACATTTTCATTAAGAAACACTGTCATGCTAACTTGTTAGCTTCTTGTCTTTCAGGAACTCACACCCTCATGGCAGCCATTACAATCCCATCATGCAACAGCCAGCCTTGCTGGCTGGTCACGTGACCCTCCCTTCCAACCAGCCTCTGAATGTGGGCGTGGCCCACGTGATGAGGCAACCATCAACCAATAACAACCACTCTTCCTCAAAGAACAAGAAGCAGCATCAGGTGTCTGCCAGGTAAACCAGCAGGCCCAGTCTGTCAGCCAACACAAACAACACTGTACATTAGGTTACTTAGAACTACCATGAGAATACATAACACTACCTAAGGTATCAACATTGTAGGTACATAGGAGCTATTATAGGAGTTTTATAGTCATGAAACTGTTAGGCATCAAGTGTTAGCAGAACGTGTAATAAGGCACAGTGCAGTTGAGGACTGTTAAGAGTTAAGTGGGGAAGTTGAAGGTTGTGTTGCCAAAACAAGATCAGTGTGAACTTCCACTTACCCCTGGAAAACCCAACCTCCCCCGTACCAAGTGCCACGTGTGCTGCTAAACCATTATGCTGCATAGCATTTACATTTACATTTAGTCATTTTAGCAGACGCTCTTATCCAGAGCGACTTACAGTAAGTACAGGGACATTCTCCCGGAGGCAAGTAGGGTGAAGTGCCTTGCCCAAGGACACAACGTCATTTGGCACGGCTGGGAATCGAACTGGCAACCTTCAGATTACTAGCCCGCTTCCCTCACCGCTCAGGCACCTGATGCCCCCATAGCAGTTCCTATTTACTTACAGTGCTGAAGCTTTAGGTATTTCTATGTAGATACCTGAGGTATTTCTATGTGTTTACATGGTAGTTAATGTAAAGTGTTGTCTATGAATGTGTACACCGTGTAAATGTCTCTGTGTCATGCTGGACTTTCTCTCACCTGTGGTCTCCCCCCCCCCCCCCCAGAAACATGTCGGCCTACGAGGTGTCGTCCTCCCAGGCGGTGCTCTCTCCTCAGCGCTCCAAGCGCGTGAAGGAGAACACTCCCCCTCGCTGCGCCGTGCTGCAGAACGGCTCCTCCTCCTCCGGCTGCGGCCCGCCCCCGGGCTGCGGGGGAGGGGGCTGGGGCGGAGGAGGAGGGGGGGAGGCAGAGCAGGCCTCCAGCACCACGAGAGACCCCCCTCACCAGAGCCACCACCACCACCACGGCCCCAGGCAGACCATCGTCATCCCCGACACGCCCAGCCCCGCCGTCAGCATCATAACCATCAGCAGCGACACGGACGACGACGACGACCACAAACAGACCAATCACAGGTCAGACACTCGACCGGCAAAACGCTCAGTGGTCCCCTCGTTGTGGAAATACACCAACACGCAAGCTAAAACGTCATATAAAAACAGGATAGAATTGTCCACTCCTGGGGGGTATTCCCGGAAAGATGGTTATGGGACATACCCGGGTAAGTTAACTCTCATCTGAAACCCAGTGTTGTAGCAACATTGCCAGTAAGTTGCTACAACATTGTGTGTCAACTGGAGAGTTAATTTACCCGGTTATGTCGCATAACCAGCTTTCCGGGAATACCCCTCTGGAACAGGAAGTGTTACCCTAACCCTTGTTTACTTCCTGGTTCTTCCAGCTCTTCCTCCAAGCACAGGAAGAACGTCATCAGCTGTGTGACGGTGCGGGATTCCCCGGACTCGGACTCCTCCTGCAACAACAGCCCGTACGCCGTGGAGACGCGCCCCGGCAACAACAACAACAACAGCTACGACTCCAAGGCGCCCCTGCTGGACAACTGCGGCAGCAACGGAAACCCTCGCTCCATCATCATCCCCCCCCTGAAGAGCCAGTCCGGAGAGCTTCTGAGCGCGTGCGAGCGGCTGATGCCAGGTGAGGGGTCTGGAGACGCCATGTCTTCCATGGGTCCAGCGTAGTGAGGATGGTATAGCACTCAAGGGTGGGTCTAGCACTCAAGGATGGGTCTAGCACTCAAGGGTGGGTCTAGCACTCAAGGATGGGTCTAGCACTCAAGGATGGGTCTAGCACTCAAGGGTGGGTCTAGCACTCAAGGATGGGTCTAGCACTCAAGGATGGGTCTAGCACTCAAGGGTGGGTCTAGCACTCAAGGATGGGTCTAGCACTCAAGGATGGGTCTAGCACTCAAGGATGGGTCTAGCACTCATCACACAAAGTATGCTACTTTGGATAAAGGCATTTGCTAAATTAATATAACGTACATTATGTAAGAACATAGTTTGGAAGACTCGATGGCTAGACTTACTTTTTGGTGTCCTTGTATTCCTTTTTTAATGTTCAGATGCAATGAACCATCAGAACTCTGTCTACAAGTTTAAGTCCTCCAATGGCATGGTCGCTGCTAACAACCACCTGTCTGGGGGCGTGTCTGGGGGTGGGGCCTACCGCCAGCAGCGCTCCGGGCCACACCCCTTCCAGCAGCAGCCTCTCAATCTGAGCCAGGTATGGAGAGAGCATGTAAGAGCCCCTACGTACACCGTTACACTACACCCACACACCTGTACTACCTGTTTACAATCACACCGTTACACTACACACACACACACACCTGTACTACCTGTTTACAATCACACCGTTACACTACACACACCTGTACTACCTGTTTACAATCACACCGTTACACTACACACACCTGTACTACCTGTTTACAATCACACCGTTACACTACACACACCTGTACTACGTGTTTACAATCACACCTTTACACTACACACACACACACCTGTAGCAAGTTAATTTAACACCAGGAGGGTGGTGATGATGATGACAAGTGAACCTATATAAACAGTCAACGAGTGAAATGAACACTGCTAGTGAAAAATGTACCTTACATCATGCTTCATATGAGTGACAATCTTGTCTGCGTCCTTCCTGTGTTGTCTGTGTGGACCGCCCAGGCCCAGCAGCACATGGTAGCCGAACGTAACGGAGGCCATCGTCGCCAGCAGGCCTACATCACCCCCACCATCACCGCCCAGGCCCCTTACACGTTCCACCACAACAGCCCCTCCCACACCGCCAACGTGCACCCCCACCTGACCGCCACCCACCTGCCCGGCCAGACCCACCTCTACACCTACACCACGCCAGCGGCCTTGGGCTCCACCGGAACCGTAGCCCACCTGGTGGCGTCCCAGGGCTCAGCCCGCCACGCCGTCCAGCACACCAGCTACCCAGGGGGCATCGTGCACCAGGTGCCCGTCAGCATGGGCCACGGGGTGCTGCCCTCGCCCACCCTCCACCACAGCCAGTACCAGGCCCAGTTTGGCCACCAGACATACATCAGCGCCTCCCCTGCCTCCACAGTCTACACTGGATACCCCCTGAGCCCTACCAAGGTCAACCAGTACCCTTACCTCTAGAGCCCTCACACTGGAGCCCGGGACTCAGCACTGCTGCTTAACCCCCTCACACACCAACCCTGACCCCCCACCCCTCACCCATGCCCAGTCACCTCTACTCCCTCCTCCCCCCACCACCACCCTGCCAGACAAACACCTGCAATCCTAATCAAACTCTTTCGTTTAACTTGAAGATGAACGACAAAGGGGAATAGAGAGGAAGAGGAAAGGCTCAGCCACTCTAAGGAGAAGGAGGGGGGGGGGATTTTTAGGAGAGTTCAGTGATTTTTCTTTCTTTCAATCCATCTTTTTCCCTTGAAAGGGCCAGTTTTGCGTTCTTCTCCTTGACCATTTATATTTCTCACTCAAAATGAAAGTCACGTTTTCGTTCTACAGCAAGGTCTCCTAAACAGACCTTTCGAAAGAGACGGAGAGATGGAGGTTTTCTGATCATTTCGTTTCATTTTTTTTCCCCCTCTGGAGCTGGGAACTGACTGTCCGCCAGGGGTCACTTCCTGGAGGAGCCCCAAGACACTTAGGAGAAGGTGAAATATGGAAACCTGCTGCTCTTTAAAGAAAAAAAAATGTTGATGGCCTTGAACTGTCTTATACATTTCCAAATAATTTCTGGTCCCACCCTTCCCTCCTTAGCAGACATCTGGAGGAAGCTTCTGGAAATATAAGCGATGAAAAGACTTAACTTTCTTGTGTATTTATAGGTATTTTACCTCTTTGTTTTCACCTTAAGAGTCCTTCAGTAGGTAGGTGTCTTAGCAGGGACCCGTCTTTACAATGTAGCAGTCTGCACCCCTTTTATTTTATTGAACAACTTGTTTTTCTGATACCAATAGAACCCATTTGCTTCTTCTTGTTTCAATGTGATTGCACAAAGTGGGTATAATAACATAGGCATGTACAACGTGATTGTCTGTGTGTGCGTGTGCTACTGTCGGCCATATTTCGTGTGTGTAGTCCATTGCCCCGGAGCCCTGTGCAGTCCAATGTTGTGTTCACACCGAAAGCAAAGCGAATTATTCGTGGGAATGAAGCGACACTTTCGTCATCGACCATGTCCGAAATGACTACTATAAACAAATACGAAGTAGTGTCGTATGGCAGAAGATGCCCAGAGACCACTACAATACTCTTGCCCTCTTTTACTTCTAAAACGTCAGTGACATTTATCCAAAGCGACTTCCAAGAGACATCTCAACATTGATAAACCTTCGCGACACAGCGTCACACGAGTTTTTCGCTCGGGTTGAACATCTTCAACGCCAAGCGATAGACGCGAGTGTTTGCATAGACTTTACATGTAATATCGTCGTGAGAAGAATGTGCTTGGCGTTCGGTGTGAACACAGCATTAGGTTTGAGCGTCATCCCCGTAGTGCCTTACATATAACCACAGTTTACTGGGCCTGGACCCTCCACAACCCACAGACAGACTAGCTACGACAACAAGGTTTCTAGGTTGGTTTGGCCTAGTGGGGGCCGAGTGCTCCTAGCCCTCTTCCAGGTGTAAGCCTAGCTTATCAGCCTCTGTCTCCTCTCCGTAGGACAGTCTTGTCAGAGTTCAGGCTCAGCCGGCCTGTTAATGTGTGCATGAGGTAGCTTGCCTGGGGTACTGAACCAAAGTCATTAGCTTAATACTTGTTTGTACTGAATATAACTGTAAATATATATATGAGAATCTGTGTGTACGGTATACTTATTAGTTTTGATCAAAGTGGTACACATAGCTAGGCTTTAGCTGGAGTGTGGTCGTCATACGGTCATGGTCGAGTTCTTGTACAGGAACAGAAGTATTAGCACCAGAGAAATCAGAGTGAACTGAAAAGGTTGAAAATCAGAAAGTGACTATCAAAAGGAATGATGCCACCTGTTTAGGACGTGAAACAGTTCAGAGGCACACCCGGGGCTTGTGGGATACGATGACTCCCAGCCGGAGGCTGATGAGAGCCTGGTTCCTTATAAAAGATAGCATCCCGTTTCTACGGCAACTGCTCAGTGGCACATTGAAGATTGCAAAACTGAGTTATGGTCAGCGCCATGTTGAAGAAAAAAAATTGAGAACAGAAAACAATATTGGGGGAAATAGTTTGGGATATTTTGACGGGAGTCAATAAAGTAAAATCGCCGGAAGCAAACGGAAATGCAATACCACGAAGATCCACCTACGCTTCATGTTTAGTAGCTAGGGGTGGGGGCTTGGTCTGATTGAAGTGGGAGAAGCAGAGTTTCGGGGCCTGTTAAGAGTGAGATGAGCATGTTGATGAATACGTAGAGCTGTGGGGGTACTAGACGGATGCACACCAAACTCTGATCATACCAGTTGATTGGTGGTTGTTGTTGTGGTCGCAAGATTCATGGAAGTTATCAGTCTTTAGGGCTGGGAGGGTGGCAGTGTGGTGTCGCTCTCAGCAGAGAGAGACACCTGAGCAGAGAGGTGCTACAAAGAGAGAGAGAGAGAGAGCAGAGAGGTGCTACAGAGAGAGAGAGATCAGAGAGTTGCTATAGAGAGAGACATCAGAGAGTTGCTAAAGAGAGGGACCTGAGCAGAGAGTTGCTATAGTGAGAGAGATCAGAGAGTTGCTAAAGAGAGGGACCTGAGCAGAGAGTTGCTATAGTGAGAGAGATCAGAGAGGTGCTACAGAGAGAGAGTTGCTATAGAGAGGGACCTGAGTAGAGGGGGGTGCTATAGAGAGGGATCTGAGTAGAGGGGGTGCTATAGAGAGGGACCTGAGTAGAGGGGGTGCTATAGAGAGGGATCTGAGTAGAGGGGGTGCTATAGAGAGGGACCTGAGTAGAGGGGGTGCTATAGAGAGGGATCTGAGTAGAGGGGGTGCTATAGAGAGGGACCTGAGTAGAGGGGTGCTATAGAGAGGGATCTGAGTAGAGGGGGTGCTACAGCATACACCTGGAAGAGCTCCTCAGAGTTTGATGGGTCACCACTGACTGTCCATTTGTCTTCTAAACCATGTGCTCCACAGCCCGCGCTGCATCAGGCAGAAGGGACATGACAGACATAGAGGAAGTGCCGGCTGTGTGTTGAGGCCATGCCGGCTGTGTGTTGAGACCATGCCGGCTGTGTGTTGTGGCCATGCCGGCTGTGTGTTGTGGCCATGCCGGCTGTGTGTTGAGGCCACGCCGGCTGTGTGTTGAGGCCACGCCGGCTGTGTGTTGTGGCCATGCCGGCTGTGTGTTGAGGCCACGCCGGCTGTGTGTTGAGGCCATGCCGGCTGTGTGTTGAGGCCACGCCGGCTGTGTGTTGGCTGCCTAGAACCTGTGTATGTCCCTGTCTGGCAGCCAGCCGTTCTGCTTCTGCTCATCCTGGTCTAGAGACAGACCCTGTGTCCTGCCATAGTCATTTAGCATTTTAAGGTGATTTTGGTTTTATGTTAATGAACATTTTACATGGCTGTGGGTATATTGTGTGTGTTTTTTTAGTGTTTTGTTTTTTTAGAGATTGTTGCAATAATTCTTGTGGATGTTTTATCAGTGTGAGAGTTTTATAATTATGTGATGTGTAACCTGGGGTTGGTGTTCAGTCATCTGGAATATTCCTAGGAAGGGTTGTCTGTGTTGGCAGTATTCTGACACCTTGGTGAAGGTGTTGATAATTCTTCAGGATCCTGATATTGCTAGGTAACATAGGCTTGAGTGTGCCAGACCCAGGCTTGAACCCCTTAACCCACCAACTGCCACAAAGACAAGCCCTGACTGGTTCTTCAGGGTTCAAAGACCACTTGTGATTGGTCAGTCAATTCTCCTGGTACTTGTGTCCAATACTACTCCACACTCCCTCCCCCCCTCCCCTCCCACGTGTCCAGAAAGCCTTGGGGTTCTGGCAGTCAAAGATGTGATGATGCAGAGTATATTGTTGGTGGTTACATGTTTTTTTCAGTTTTATTCTGGGGTTTTTTGTGTTTGTTTAGTGTTTTTTTGCTTGTGTTTATGCATTTTCTGTGAGGCCCCTGGGCTGAAGAACACACCCAGGCAGATCACTTGTGTTCTGTGATGATGTTGGACTCTACCACCTCCACTCCCCCCCCCTTCTCCTCCTCCGGCCCCTCCTCCCCCTCCCTTCTCCTCCCTAGGAAAACTACTGAAACATTCCACTGTGGAGAGACCCTAGCATTTGTGTTGCCCCCCATCACTATCCTCCAAGCCCCCTCTCCTGCCCCCTACCACTGTCCCTCACCATGGAAACGACACCATGGAAATGACACCACCATCATTCAGGACTTCTCTCTCTTCCCACCAAAGAAAGTGAAGCTGAAGGCACACAATGTGTCCTGTTTGAGACAGTAGATCCCGGGAGGGAAGAACAGTAGATTCATCCTCTACCTGACTTTGTGTGTTTGTTTAGGATGTTTGGAGACAGCAAGGACCACAAATTACTCACGCTCACTCGTCTGATTTGATCAGGGTTAACCTGAGGCCAGTCCCAGGCCATGCCATTGTGAAGAGGGTCAACTTTCTGACCACAGACCTTCAAACTCCGACAGTATGACTTAGAGAAATTACCCTAGTACAGAACATCTATAAGTTTGTTTCACTCAAAAAAACACTCAAGTAGTCAAAAATCTCTTCAATAGTTTATTCAGTACTTTCTATTACGTTGTTTGATGTTGTGTTTTAGCTTTATTAATGTTGTAAGTAAATGAAGTTGTACAAGAATCTGTCATGAGATAGTGTGCCATGAAATTAATCAAAATACCAACTATACCTTTAAGTGAGGGTCACGAGCACAACATGAATGTAACATGTGACCTGCAGAATCAGTCATGCTTTAGATTGTTCTTCTTTGCATTATTCAGTTTGATGACATCATTTGTTGCCATGCAAGATGCAATAATTCTGTGTTTCCCACCTGAACAACTTCACTCAGCATAGACTCTTGTATTTGATTGTTTTGTTCACTTTAATCAGATTTGGAAACTATGAAACACCTTTTCATGAAATTATGAAGTTTGTTTCAATGTGTATATATGCGTTAGTTTTTTTTTCACCCCCGTGTTTAACTTGTGTTTAGTGCTTTACGAATCAGATATATGTGCATCAGCGCAGATGCAGTGACCTTACGATTACCAAAACGTGCTTGATGAAGATTGAGGTGTGTTGGTGTTAAGTTCTTCAGAATATCGTCTCCCCTGCTAGTCATCTCAGTGTTAGAATATTGCCTTCCAAATAACACACTAGACCCACAGAGCTTTAAGGTGTAATTTTTATTTGAGAGCCCCCCCAAAATATTCTCCCCCCCTCTCTGTCTCTCTTCTCCCTTTCTCTCTCTCTGTCTCTCTCTCTCCTCTCTCTCTTCTCTTTTTTCTCTCTCTCTTCTCCCTCTCACTCACTCTCTCTCTCTCTCTCTCTCTCTCTTCTCCCTCTCTCTCTGTCTCTGTCTCTCTCTTTTTTCACTCTTTCTCCCTCTGACACCTGGAATTTTCTCAAGCTTTCTTGTTGTTTGAATGCTCCTGCCACAGTACATGAGAACAGTGTCAAACATCTGCATTGTCCTGCTAAGCAGTCTGTCATACATGGGTCCTTGTGTGAAATGCAGATAAACATTCCGGAAGGTTTGGCCCCTCAATGCCAGGGAACCTTCTCAGGCCAAACTCTTCTGTGACTTGAAACTTAACAAGAAACTACAGTATGGAGAACCCCCCCCCCACACACACACACACACACACACACACACACACACACGCACACACACACACACCATCCAGAGTATTTACTATCATGCCAAACTCGGGCCAGGAAAAAGAGGGAGAACTCTTGTGTTCTTTGAGAAACACCCATAGCAGAAGCATTCTACCAGCCCTCTCATAGATGTGTCTATGCATCTTTACTTGGACGGTCACCTTCTCTCCTGTTAGGTTTCATTAGGCGTTTAAAGTGGAGGTGGGGAAGGGTGTGAGGCCTCCGTTTGAGTGTTACAATTTGAGAATTACTCACTCGTGAACTTCAGAACCAAAATGTCTCTGAGTGTCTTCTGTTCCCTTTTGCTCAAAGTGTGAGGTATCTCATTTTCATATGATTCTTATCGATGTTCTTATTGATGTGTACAAACTGTAACCATTCTTTTGACAAATTGTAGTGTAATATGTTTGGAATAGTACCAGCTCACATTCGAAACAAGCTCTGTTATATTTGGTAGGTTTCTTGGCCTAATTGATTCCCATAGTGAAAGGCCATCCCCCTGACAGACTTTGGGACGTACGGGAGTAACTGCTGTTTTGACGAGTCAGATATGGCTGTGACTCCCAATACTAAACTGCTGTGGTTGTTATCTACTTAAGACATGTTTTGTACTTGCATAACAACATTTGCAAATGATGAAAGTGAAAAAAAAAGACTATTTTTCTACATTGTCTCAAGACCTAAGAGTGTATCAACCCCCATGAATCCATGTTTGTGTCCATTGCTGTAGGTTTCTCAAAGATCTCGTTCTGTTGTCGTTCAAGCTATTCTGTGCTGCAGTATTTCCTAGTCTACTTCTTCCTGCGTTTTCCTTCTCATTTACCTTTGTTTTATTGGACATTTGTGTTGTTTCTTTGTTTCAATCAGTTGGTATAGCATTCTATGTAATACTCTTCCATAGACTAATCTTATTAAGTATGTTATGAGAATGGATATTTTACTGGCTTCATAGAATGTTTAACTAAATATAATAATGATAAGAAGAATGATTAATTACTCCTAACAAATTGAGTACTTGCTAAGCGCTTGTGTTACCATTAAGATGTTGTGTGTTTCTCTTAATCATTTTCGTTGTAGAAAAATGGAGTGAATTTATATTAGGCTTCGAAAAACTAATGATAGCATTGTACATTTACGGAGGATTTTAACAGGCTGACAACTTGGTCTTAGAAGAATATAGTTATTTGACCTGTCTTCTTGACTAACCGTAGGGAGAGAAGGGGCTGGCGTTGTGGTGAACTATGTTATAGCTTGACATTCACTGTTACTTTTGATCATTTTTTCGGTCTCCGAGGTGAATCGAGTTATTAATGAGAATTTGTATGCTCACATATGCATATTGTATATGTGTAGAAATGTAACCCCACTTTGTCTTGGATTGACATTAAACTGTTAAGTCACGGCACCAGTCTTCTGTCTGTTATTTGCTCATCTTTCCGGGTGTGTGTGTTTATGCGATGCCTTGTTTTACTACCATTAGGGACCAGAAATCCCCAAAAGGATGGTAAACTAAGAAACCCCCTCTTGATCCTCACAACTTCAACTGAAGGACTGACTATGAACGGGACTGTGATAGTTTGTTGTGGAAGCAACTATACAGCTACACATCTGCTGGGCCAGTCCATTCCTAGTTGTGAGTGGAGTGACAAATAACTTCAGAATTTTTAATTTATTAAAGAAACAACTTACAAAGGTGCAATGCTTCCCTAAAAAAATACCTACAGGACTTCTGACTTGTGGTCCTAGTTTGAAGTGTCAACACCATAGCACTAGATGGCAGTATCAACAAATATTTAATCTAGCAGTTTGCACAATTCCTGGTCATCCTGTCATAAGTAGATGGATGTGTTGAACAGCTGGTTAGGTTTAGTGTCTCTGCATTCTGTGTATTGAACTCCTTTAACTGCTCATCATAAATCATTGTTATGATGTGTTATGCATAAAGCATGCAATAACGGATGATGTAATTGGGAAAAATCAGCCTCAAATCATTGTACACAATCAGGCAGCTGTCCCCCATGTCTCACACATCAAACCAAATGCACACACAGTCTCTCTCACACACACACACACACACACACACACACACACACACACTCGCACAAAGCTATCAAACCTACACTGTCTTTTGTGCAAAGATTATGCACTGTTGAATCAGAGGCTCTTTGAAGGTTTTAATTGAATCTCTTTTTCCATCAGAGGCCTATTCCCTGAAGGTGAAAACAAGAACCAGTAGGAAAACAAAATCAAGCCCATCTTCTACCCATCATTACGCGCGATCCTGCAACAAAGTGGCTTCACTGCTGCGCAGGAAACGCTTCAGCCAACCCAACACGCTTTACACCACTCGCATCCTTTCAAACGGAAGTATGTCATTTTGGTCAGAGTTCATTAAACAAAACCTCACAGGCACATATTTCCATCAATAACTACTTCTCCATGTGCATGTCATTGTCATTCTGACTGATAGGGGGCGCCAACACTTCACTTGAACGCTTCACGAGGTAACATCATCAAATGCATTCAAGTATGAGAAATAGCGCCCCTACTTCCTGTTTAAACTCCCATTCTTTCCTTCAACTTGAGTTTGATTGACAGAAAATAATAGAATGAGGAAGGCACGCCTTGCCAAAGGCAATTGGCTGGAACAGGATATCAGAAACAGGATTGGCTGGAACAGGATCGCAGAAACAGGATTGGCTAGAACTGGATCGCAGAAACAGGTTTGGCTAGAAAGTAGCAGACCACTCCAAAAAGTATAACTTGACATTCCACTGTCTTAACTAGTGTTCCTTTAAGAACTGCTTTTATCTCTTTACACTGTGTCATCACTGTGGATGACATAGGACAAGTTAGGAGAATGATAATAAGGGGCTACCTTGTACTGAATGAGAATTTCTCTGTAAAACATCACCAACGATTGTCAAAGAGTAAAGCATGATTACCCACAGTACAGTTGAAAATGATGGTGCCGATTTCAGAACATACTCACACAGGCCATGAAGCTGGCCATGAAGCGGTTCCATTTCTGCTTTTTCTATGTAGTGTGAAGATGTCCTGTAGTGAGACCTGAGTAGACTAGATGAGTAGACTAGATGAGAGTGAGAGAGTTGGAAAGCCTTGTGAAATAGCAACGACCAATCCTAGCAGTCTAATGTGACACTCCGGAAAGATGAGGTCTGCACAGGTAGATAGCAGGGCCTTTAGATAATATTATTTATCATCTCTCTCTTTCTCTCTCACACAAAATCTCTCTCACACACCCACAATCTTTTCCTCACACGCACACACACACACACACACACACACAATCTCTTTTTGACAAGCACACGCATGGTCTCTCAGAAGTCACCTCCAGTCACGTTTATTCATGAGCCACACATCTGCACGATGGAGTAGTGGTTTGCCGGCCGTGCCTAAGATTGAGCTACACAACTCAATCGCTCCCTCTCCGTGATTGGTTTAGACCGTGTTCGGCTCCGAGCTGGCTCCGGCTGCACAGGGTTTTACGAGCGATGCAGAGGAGCAGGGTGCGAATCACGGGGGGGTTTGGGGGGGTCTGACCCCTTTAATTAAGACCTGCACCCCCCCAAAAGAGGTAAAAACAGCAGGTCGGAGGGGAACGCCGATACACGCCCTGGAGATGGAAGTTGACCCCCCCCCCCGATTGTCATCGTATAATTCGTACTCTGCAGAGGAGGACGGCAGAGTCAACAAGCAGATGAACACAAGCTCTAGAACACGGAGGTGTGGGAAACAGCGAGGGCTGCATGCATGTTAGAGGCCGTGTAGACGGCTCAGAACACACTGCAAACACACCACGTGCTTCCAGCTGCTCCTCAAGATACAATGTTCAGTGGCGGACAGAAGAGTAATATGACGCCGTGTTCCAGGTTACTGAGGTCCACTCCGTGCCATAAATCTTAGTGAACGATCTAGACTCTTGGACTGTTACCATGGCTTTCATAATACATAAGGTCCTTTGACAGGGACAATTAACAAAAGGGATGAGCAGTAAAATGAACAATTAGGAGAGAAGAAACTAAGACATTGAACGTCACTGTTGGCTTCCCAGCTAATCAGATCCTGCTCCTTAATCAAGGCTTCTTTATTAGAGGCAATTAGCCCTGGTGGAGAGATAGCAGGACTGACTCTCAGTATTCCTGTTAGAGAAGCAATCACGAGTGTGTGTGTGTGTGTGTGTGTGTGTGGCTGTGGCTGTGTGTGCTTGTCTGCTTGCGTGTGAGTCAGAACAACAAAATTACTTTTGAGAAATGTGCCTTCCGATATACTTGATGAATGAATTTTATGAGAGCCATTATGCAGTCCAGAGCTAAACAAGTGCACACTCACGTTATTCAATTCCCCTTCAAATCTTTTTTAGGCAAACCATCTGAACTAAAAAGATAAATCTGTAAAACACGTGATTATTCTCTTGTACGAGACTTCCCCTTGGTCTCACAACAAAGTGTTTCCCCGTTGAAAGAGCTTGGTTTGCCATTCTCAAGTACATTTTAGATTGGTCTGAGTCTTGGTTTTCAGAGCACATCCAACTATCGCCAGACTACCACTGCCACCCTGACGTTTCAGCATGCTGCAAATTGCTGTGGGTTTAGAGGTCAGTGCCAATGACAGGTACAGAGTACAGACATATGGCACAGGAGAGGAGGACAAGTCTTCGGGGTGCCAGGTCAGTGAGAATAATGAGACAGTGAAAAAGAGAAAGAGAGAGAGAGAAGGAAGAATGTTGCGGAAGAGGGATGGTCTAAGTGGACGACTGCTCAGATAGATTTTCTTCTCTCTCGTCTCTCCTTTTCCAGCCTTCCCCTCATCTCTCAGATATACCTTCACTTAGCCTTCTATAGTGTCCCACACTGTACTGCTCTGTCTCTCTCTCTCTCTTCACACTCTCTCTCTCTCTCTTTTCTCTCCCTCTCTCTTAGTGTTTTCTATCTCACTCGTCCCTCTCTTTCGGTTCCTCCCTCAAGTCTGGGGGACCTAATTGGATGGTGTGTGAATCCTGTGAAAAGAAGAAAAAAATGATTTTTTATTTTCTTGGTCCACAGGTTTGAGGCGACAGAGTTGAATTTAATAAACCCAGGCTGATAGAATAGAGGTTGTGGTCTGACAGCTGAACAGTCTAGAGTTAAAGCTAAACAAAGCTTTTCCAGAAGCCAGGGCCACAGCAAGAGCATAGCTTGGTACTAATCTGTGTTTAAAGCTGGAAACCACTGCAGTGGATAATACACCTGCTTGCAAGCCCAAGGGCAAAAATATGACACAAAATGCAAAAGAACTGACCTACAAAACCTACTTACAGATATAAAAATTGCTAATAATTATGTGAATGTACAAAATAAGTACATTTCAAATGCACTTCCAATGTCATACATGTACAATGTGTCAAGTTCTCAGTTAATACATTTAAATTCAATTGAATTGTAGTATTTTCCTTCCATGGAGGAGACATGTGCCTGGAGGGGATGAATCCAGAACAAATTGAGTTGAGCTTTTCCAATCGGCCGTGTAAAAGGACAGCTATTCTTCGATGCAGTGTAGAACGTATGTTTCATCACTTCCTGGAGGTCCATAAGGGCTGTAGGACATTAGTACCGGGACAGCAGCTGTAACAGGAAGTTCTCTAAAAACGATGACAGGGAGATATAATACGTTTTCATTGGCTTCCTTGTATTTCACTAATGCTTTCTCAGTAGTTACATTGTTAGAACCTGACCTAGATCTGTTAACATGATGAGCCAGAGATTCTCATTTCCTGCTTGCTGTACAGATAGGTCTCCCAAGCCTTGACAATGTGATTAACGATTGCAGATCAATAACCTCTAATCACTCATCTCTGCACATTACATTTACATTTAGTCATTTAGCAGACGCTCTTATCCAGAGCGACTTACAGTAAGTACAGGGACATTCCCCCGAGGCAAGTAGGGTGAAGTGCCTTGCCCAAGGACACAACGTCAGTTTGCTTGACCGGGAATCGAACTGGCAACCTTCGGATTACTAGCCCGATTCCCTCACCGCTCAGCCACCTGACTCCCTGCACATATATATACATGCATGCATGCACGCACACACACACACACACATTCCCAAATGGCCCATTAGTCGACGTTCACAATTCAGAGAACAGGCAATTAACTGAAATGAGTTTCTGATAAAGGCTTAATACATTTTGTTCTCTTAACAAATAGATTGCAGGCCAAATGGATACCTGCAATCATGGCTATGACTTCTCTTTTGAAATAAATAAAAGATTGTGGTTATTTGTTATGTGACTGGTGGTGCACAATCATCGAATGCTGTAATAGCAACAGTTACATGGTTGGACTGCAGTTGAAACTAGAAACCACCAAACCTGAATGCACCATCCAGATGAATCTGACAGGATCCAGAAGACGAGGATTAAAGGAAGGCATGAGTTGTGGATGGTGGAGGAGAAGAGGGAGGAGGAGAGGGAGGAGGAGAGGGAGGAGGAGAGGGGGGAGGAGAGGGAAGATGAAAGGGAGGGAGGATGAGAGGGAGGGTGAAAGGGAGGGAGGGAGGAGGAGAGGGAGGATGAGAGGGAGGGAGGGAGGGAGGAGGAGAGGGAGGAGGAGAGGGGGGAGTAGAGGGGGGAGGAGAGGGGGGAGGAGAGGGGGGAGTAGAGGGAGGAGGAGAGGGGGGAGGAGAGGGAGGAGAGGGGGGAGGAGAGTGAGGAGGAGAGGGGGGAGGAGAGGGAGGAGAGGGGGGAGGAGAGGGGGGAGGAGAGGGAGGAGGAGAGGGGGGAGGAGAGGGAGGAAGAGAGGGAGGAGGAGAGGGAGGAGGAGAGGGAGGAGGAGAGGGGGGATGAAAGGGAGGATGAAAGGGAGGGAGGATGAGAGGGAGGGTGAAAGGGAGGGAGGGAGGAGGAGAGGGAGGATGAGAGGGAGGGAGGGAGGGAGGAGGAGAGGGAGGCATGGGTTGTTGTGGATGGTGGTGGAGGAGAGAGAGGATGAGAGGGAGGATGGGAGGGAGGAGGTGAGGGAGGCTTGAGTTGTGGATGGTGGAGGACGCGAGGGAGAAAACATTCATCATTTTAAGCCGCATTCACAAAAAGACTTACTCTCAGGGTAAAGAAGTGGTGAACTCCATTAGGCCCCGCACACACACACACATCTGTGCACTCACTCACACACACACGCACACACAAACACACACGCATCGACCCACACATACATACGCACACACATGCATCGACCCACACATACATACGCACACACATGCATATGCACACACACACGTTCCCTTTCAAACCTATTAGCATTTTTGAAATAAATGATTTGGCATTTAATTCCCTTATCTAAATCCTGACTTAATCAGGCTCCTGCAGTTTTACAGTCGTACTAGGTTTGAAAGAGCAAACCCAACATATTGAAAATGCATAGTTTCCCCTGTAGTTTCCGACAATGAATTTACCATAGTATGCTGTTGGTGAATGTTTGGGTATGAACGTGAGTGTGTGTGCATGTGTGGGTGGGTGTGCATGTGTGTGTAATTCAGAATCACTAACCAGAGATGGCAAAAGTACACGCATCCTTCACTCATGTAGAAGTACACATACTCATGTTTAAAAAGACTGTAAAAGTTGAAGTAATAACTACCCCTTTTCACTCAAGGTAAATTTGAGTATGGGCTTTGACATAAACGTAAGTAAAAAGTAGTCATTACTACTACCTGTTTTAGAATTTTTGTAAAATGTTGTCAGAAAAATTGTGAAGTACTGATACCAGAAAAATCTACTTAAGTACAGTAACAAAGTATTTGTACTTAGTTACCTACGTTTACATTTGGTCATTTAGCAGACGCTCTTGTCCAGAGCGACTTACAGTAAGTACAGGGACATTCCCCCGAGGCAAGTAGGGTGAAGTGCCTTGCCCAAGGACACAATGTCATTTGGCACAGCCGGGAATCGAACCAACAACCTTCTGATTAATAGCCCGACTCCCTAACCGCTCAGCCATCTGACCCCCCAATCTCTGCAACAGTTCAGCCAGGCAGTGTGGCGTGTCATGGAAGGATGAAGACGTTTAAAGACAGATCCATGTTCGAGAGCACGGCAGAATAAAGGGATGGCCCTGGGCAGCTCCCAGTAGCTTTCTTATCCGTTACCGAATCTTGAGAAACGTCAATGTAAACCTAATAGCCTGCTGCCTCAAAGCCAGAGTGTGCTTGTGGGAGAAACTTCCCGGTATCTGCTCAGCCACGCCTGTGTCTTTGACATCCCAAGTGCCCTCTTTATACACCAATTACCTCCGCCTCCAAAACATTGCTATGTGATTTTGTTCCCCCCAAAATGGACTGACTTTCCTTTCCTTTAGGAACATGATTGCAGTATCTTCACTGGACTGTTGTGTGTGTAATAACCTGTCTGTCTGTCTTTCTGTCTTTCCTGTCCACATTCACAGAGACCAGACATACACAGGCAGAGAGATTTCCGAGACAAGATCTTATCACTCTCATTCACCCTTGTCCTCCAATCACACTCCCCTTCGTGATGGTATTATACTTTCACTATAAAATGGGGGAAATTCCGATCATTTGGCCCTTAAATATTTCACAAAAATACATTTTCCTTTTGTGTCAAGAAATGAGCTGACATAACACTCAACACACACCTACAGTGACTCACGTTCACCTGAGACCATGGTCACACTTGAAAGTTGTGCCCTGGAATGATGTAAACTGTCCCTGCATCATCAGTCGATCAGTTCCCTCCTGCAGGAGCAGCACCTCTCCTCTCATTCAGGTCCTGCAGCTGGAGCGTTATTCGGGTCACAGCTTCGCAAACGTGTTTTTTTCCCCCGTTCTGAAACAAACGAGTTTGCGTGGTACCGCGTGGTCACCTGGCGGTCACCTGGCTGCTGTTACACCTACAGGAGGGCGGGCGGCTTGTCGTCGCTGAGATCCTGGAACGAAGGCGGGGCCACGTTCTGACACTGTGCCGCTCCACAAACACAGCTCCACTGACAGCTCAGGGAATTGATGAGCAAGGTCTGGCTATCTGACTCCACATCAGCCAATGAGGCTGCTCTCATCTCTGTGCGGCAAGAGGAAGTGACCAGTGACTTTCTATCCAGCCGGGTGCTGCTGGAGGCTGCAGGACGAGGCAGACGGCACGCTGACAAGAGACGGATGACGGCTGAGATGGATGTCGCTGGATGTCGCTGGAGGGAACGACCTGCTGGGCTGGGTCTGGAGCCTGATTGGCAGATGATAGACGAGGCTGGAACTCTATTAGCCACCCCCAAACAGGCACAAACCTTCATGAGGAAGAGGGAGGAGTGAGGAAGAGATGGGAATAAAGAGGTGGAGGGGGGAAGAGGGGGGAAGAGGAAGAGGGAGGAAGAGAGAGTACTGACGCACAGGGAGGAGTGAGAAAGCTAACATTACAGTTGCTTTCAGCAACACTCAACGCACACCTACAATGACCCAGTTTCACCTGAGCCAGATTTATAAAACGAGAGCGTTTCTGGGCCAGGTTATTGACAAGGATAACATAAAAGCAAAACAAAAGGGCCGGGCATGTGGAGAGAGATACAGGGAAGTAGCGAGAACCGGAGAGAAATTAACAAGTGCCAGAAAGAAGGGTAGAAAGGGAGAGCTGTCATGGAAACGGTCTAAAAATGGCAACAGATGATTACCACCATCACCCACTGGTGCAGTGTTATACATACATAACGAGGAAGGCGACAGAACACCTGTTCCCCGGCCTGTTCTCACCTGCAGATATTTCAGGACCTGCTGGGTCATCTGGGAGGAGCTGCAGAGAAACACTAGCCTCGTTTCCCCCAGCGTGGCCCAGCTACACCACGGAGACGCGGAAGGGGAAAACCAAGAGCTCTGCGGTGGTAATTGTCTGAGAAACGGTTTGACATTTGTTGGTGAGTGATGTGCCGGAGGGAAGGCCTTTTACAGGTCGTCTGTCATCGCAGGTATCTGCTCCAGACGGCAAGGGGGGGGGGGGCGGGTTATTGTCTCCAAAATATTGCAACTGTGTCACTGTCAACAATGACTACACAAATAAATATTTGGATGACATTTCGACCACCACTTCGCAAACCAATGTGGCATGTGTGTGCGTGCTGGTGGGGGTCTGTGTGTGGCGTGCATGTGCGTGAGTGGTGGTGGTGGAGAGGGTGTGGGTGGTGGTGGTGGAGGGGGTGTGAGTGATGGTGGTGGAAGGGGTGTGAGTCCACTGTGTTCAGCCAGCAGATGCTTTAATCCATAGCAACGCATTGGGGATTCAAACCTACGAACTCTTAATCTCCAGTCGGATGCTCTACCACGGAGCTGTGCCCATTCTCCAACAATCACCCAGTAGCCCCTACATCCAGAGCTTAAACTCAAAGCGATGGAGTTACTACTGTACTTTAGAAATTCTGTCCTTACTGGACGAAGCGGGAAGCTAATGTCATAGGAGAATATCAAACGATCAATGAGGTGAAGAGAGAGTGACCCTCTCTGTATCCATCGGTGTGGATGTGTTTGTAGATTGGCATGGGGTTTTCTTAACAACTCTGTTGTTAATAAAAGAAGACCATTTGCATTTCTTCTTGGCATAGTTTGGGCAGTCTTCTGTCTCTTGGCCGCCATTACAGTAATCTGTGTGAATCAACACCTTGGCTCTCTTTCATTCGTGAGGGGATTGGCAGACGGATTCTCCTGGACTGCTGAGGAAACAGAAGCAGGCTTTTCATTTAGGATTACAGGGTCAAAGTTGCTGTGTAATCTTAGCTCTGGGGATGAGTTCAACCCTGCCGGGGAGGGGGGGAGGGGGGGCGGGGGTTCAGAAGGGTCGTATGCATGTGTGTGTTTGGGTGAGAGAGAGAGAGAGAGAGAGAGAGAGAGAGAGAGAGAGAGAGAGAGAGAGAGAGAGAGAGAGAGAGAGAGAGAGAGAGAGCTGAATGGAGAGAAAACAGTGCAGTCGTGTGCAGTTCTGTGTTTTATGGTTGGACTGTCCTAAAGAAAAAGGCAGCAGAGACGAGGCAAAACCACCACGATCGAGAGGACGAAACCGGATCCTCTGAGCCAGGAAACGTAGCAGCGACCGAAGAGGAGAGGGAGGCACTCTGGGGACGGCCGAGATGGGGAAAGTTAGAGGGATAGAGCACAGGGACGGAGACAGTGGGTCTGTGTCCGGCGCCCTGGCCTGTTATCCGATGCTCAAGCGTTGCCGTCATCATCTCCGAAACAAACATGGCCGCTGTTATTTCAGGAGCAGTTGGGGTCGGTGTTAAAAAAACAAAACAAAAAAACTGGATCCAAAGTGTTTTGTTCTGGGGGATGGGGTTTGGGTTGTATTTCTGTTGATCCTGAGAGCTGAGTGCTTCGTCATCTCCTCCCTATAACCGCTCGCACAAACTTCATCTGTTCAGGGGCTTGGGCTGGGACACTTTTAGTGGAAGTTATGAAGCAAACTTTTGAACTTTTTGCCTCGTCATGGACTTTGTGAAAACTGATAACCTCTTTGATTCTCTGGATGAGATCCTCACAACTACATCAGGATGACCTACAGCTAGCTTACTACAAAAGTGTGGTGGAGAGAAGCAGTTACTCAGCTCAGACCTCTAGTAGGAAATGGCTCTTCCTGTAGAAAGGCATACTTACCTTTCACCCCACCTTTACATTGAGGTTACACTTAATACCATGCATCCACATAGAAACACTTTACATTAAGGTGCCAGGAACATTTACATGCATCATTAGGGGTTCCTTCATATAAGATGTTACCTAGTATTCAAAAGTAGAATTTCACTGTGTCTTGGTTCTGTGATCTCGCACCCCTCTTTTCACCCTTACCTGTACAGTTTCCCTATCCCCAGCCCTCATGCAGGTCTATGCCATCCTATCACGGCTCATTCTGCATTCCCTCGGCTGCTGTTGTCAGTTATTCTAAGTGAAGCAGAGACTTTTCTTTTTTGTTAATCAACAGGATGTGTCACTAGCCGTGAGGGCGACAGGGACACTGCAGAAAGGCAATTTGGCCCTCAGCAGTTCCCATAATTACCAGCGTAATGACTGGCAGTGCCAGGGCCTAGCTCCCCAGTCCCTCCATCAACGGGCACACAGGCCGCCTCATTAGGCGCAGTCACCGTGGCGATGCCTGCTTAATCAGGGCCCAAGCGGGAAACTCTGAACAGCAGGCCAGAGTTCCTCCAGTTACCCCCCTCCCTCGGCCCTCCCTGCCTCCACAACATGCCTCTAACTTCAGCCAACAGTTTCATCCAAGGCTAAGAACACAAGACGACAAGCTGATGGAGCAATTAATTAGGGAGAAACGCGAAGGGGCCCCTGGCAGAGACCGTTTTCCAACATGTTAAATGTATTTTACGACGAGCAACAGACTTGAACCTGTGACATTGTCAGGGGGGTCACCTTCTCCTCCGTTTCTCTGAGGAGAAGCGCGAAGGTTCGAGCAGGTGGACGGGAGTTCTACAATGCCTGTGAAGAAAACAGCCTTGAACAGAAGAAGAAGTGGTGCCTCGCCCAGCAGACAGACAGCCCCCTCTGTGGATCTGTAAATAGCAGACTTCCTAAAGTGGATTTGAACCCACTCTCCTGCAGAACGGCGAGGCTCCTACACCCCCCCCCCCACACACCTCCTCCACCTCCCAACCTGTTCCCCAGAGTGTTCTGTCAGAGAAACCAAAAACTCCGAGCTTCACTTTGAGGAATGTCCGCCAGCTGTCTGTAAAGATAGCTCCCGTGTGCAGGGAGTCTGGGCGGCTTCAGAGACACAGGCTCGCTGTTTGCTCTCCACAGAACCTCTGCACATCAAACACCCACCTCTGCCTAGAGAGGCTTGGAGTGCCACTGGTGGACTTCTGCTTTAGCGATCAGCTTCTTTCCATTAGAAACACTTTACACAAGAGGGTGTGTGTGTGTGTGTGTGAGGGGGTGAGTGTGTGTGGGAGGGGGGGGGGTGGAGGTGAGGTGGGGGTATATTCGTCTGACCTCCTTATGACTTCATACAGGATCTGCACACAATCTGTCATTTACTGAGACAAAGGGATGTCTGCATAGTGGCATCTACTGTGACACAGTACTGTCTGCCCAGCGACTGAGATGCAGCCCTGTCACACAGTGTCATCCAGTGAGGTAGGCCATTTGCATTTGAGAGGTAGAAAAATAGGTACGACACTGGAAAGAAACACGATTGCTGCAGTGAAAAACATCAGGTGACATTTCCAAAACATGGTATCATTAATATGATAATAAATGAACTTTACTGGAGATTAGTGAGTCATAATGGGTATAATGTAGATTTCCCCTATGGACAGAAAGGTTTGGTTTCCATAGTGCAGGGTTGCAGCTTAATTGTGCCTGGGTGAAGCACTTTCTTAGCCTTAATTAAACCTCACCATTCCGTCAGGTCTCTGAAGAGCAAATCGCTTAATTGGAGAAGCGCAAAACATGTAAATCATCTAGTTTCTCTTGTCACACAGCAGAGTGGAATGGGGATATATTGTGTCCTTCAGGGCAGACAGGGGCTGCTCATCACTCACTAAACAGGGCTAATTTACATTCAGAGCAGAAACACAAGCAGGCTGGAACAGTACCACCCAATTATCCTTCAACATGGTGATTCACAATCATTGCAGTTACAATGTTCAAAAGTTTTATATTGCATGGCTATGGTTGCGACCAGTTTGATTCGGTGTAAGGAAATAAAAGCTTTAACGGAACAGACAGTAAACATGGTTACTTGAGCAACTGTTATAAAAGCCATTTTTGATCGATTCTTACCTCTTGATGAAGGTCATGAATTCTTCAATACACTGTTTAAAAATGCATGAACCCTAAACAGAGCAGTGATTGAATAAGAATGTTTCCCACCAGGTAGATCATTAATAGACATACAAGAAGTACTTACGAAAACGTTAATTTGTTTACCAGAGACAGAGAGAGAAGCATGTAGACGATCAAAATATCTGTGCAGCTCCAAAAATATATACATACAAAGATGATTACAAACAACATCCTTAAAAACAACGGTTAGCGGTGCCATGTCACTGACATTCAGTGTTACACACTGTAATGGCTCTTCGCAGTGTTCATGATCGTGTTTAGTAGTCAGACCCTGCGTGCCTGCGTGGACAAGGACCCCCCAGGCTGCATCATTAGCGGAGGCCCACTTCCCTGGCCCCCACTCCCCACCTTTATGCGTGTGTGTGTGTGTGGGGGGGGGGTTATTAGCGAGAACTGCAGAGCCACGCGTCCCCACCAAGCCAAGATGGAGGGGCAGGGTGCGTTATGGGCCAGAGTGACACTGCTCACTGCCCACAGTGACAGGATGAAAGGTAACGCTGGCGCAAACCTAGACCAGTGTGGGAGGACCACGATGCGATGTTTGTGCCGTGAGAAAGAATAGTGTGAAGATTCTGGAGCCTCAGCATGGATCTGCGCCGGATTAGTGCATGCAGCCGGACTAGTGCGTGCAGCCGGACTAGTTCATGCAGCCGGACTAGTGCACGCAGCCGGACTAGTGCATGCAGCCGGACAAGTGCATGCAGCCGGACTAGTGCATGCAGCCGGACAAGTGCACGCAGCCGGACAAGTGCATGCAGCCGGACTAGTGCACGCAGCCGGACTAGTGCACGCAGTCGGACTAGTGCATGCAGCCGGACTAGTGCATGCAGCCGGACTAGTGCATGCAGCCGGACTATTGCACGCAGCCGGACTAGCGCATGCAGCCAGACTAGTGCATGCAGCCGGACAAGTGCATGCAGCCGGACTAGTGCATGCAGCCAGACTAGTGCACGCAGCCAGACTACTGCATGCAGCCGGAGGAATGAAGGGACAGGGGTCTGTACTGCATGTACGTCCAAGTAGATGGCAGTTTTATGCCCACGAGGACGAAGAAATATGGACGCCGTAAAGATCCAAGGGTTGATTGGGTGATCTGAGTTCCTGGTTGGTTCAGAGCCACATCCGTCGTGTAGAACAGGCAGTGTTAATTGTGAATGGCAGAAAAGTATATCATTGAGCTCGACATAAACATCTCAACAGAGACCTTAAACACAGTCATGGGAGTATTTATGCAGACTCTACGGTAGGAAGTGTGGCTTTAAGTGAGAGACGACAGACACATGCACACGCATGAAGATCAATGGAGGGCCATCAACATCATTTTATGTGCTTCGCCCCAAACCACCGGGGATATGAATCATTTGCAAAGTGTAATTATTTCCCACTGTGCCTCTTGGCAGCCAGAAAAGAGGCTGGTGGAAGGAGTGCAAACAGCAGCAAAGAGAAGAGGCAGCTTCGTCTGTGGAAAAAAAGAAAGCAAATTATTCTGTGGTACACAAAACTTGGCCATTTTTTATATGAGTGAGTTTAGCACAGTGGTTGAGAATACTTATGTTTATGAATCAGTAGGGCATTTTTGGTTTGTTTATTATACAATCCTCGAGTTGGGTGCACTGACGTTTGTGTGTTTACAATCGCCAAGCAACTAGAGAATCAGTAGGTAACCATGGAGAGCAGGAAGGAGAACAGGAGAACATATCAACGTCGCTCAGTTTCTCAGCTGGACGAAATGATTGGTTGGTTCCTTGATTAACATGGTTTCCTTTAAAAGATTGATCCAAATAACAGCCTTCAGCCAGGCACGCATTACAGTCCACGCGCGCTCATTAAACACTGTCAGAGGGCGCAAATAAAAGCCGCAGGGTCAATAATAATGACCACGTGGAGAATGATGTGATGTCTGACGGCTAAAGAGAGCTGCATGAGTTCAACAGAATCATCAGTATTATTATAAATGACGTAATGGAACATTCGAGCCAGTGACTGCAAGGCGGATGGAGGGTAGTGGATATTGATGTTCTGTGACTCATCATTAAATCAACACTGCATCCCAAAAAATACATTGTATTCCTGGGTTCCAAGTTCTTGAAGTAGCATGGAACCGCCTCTTGACTCACAGACTTATGGAGACTCAGCTTCACAATCACCTCAGGTGTGAGAGCAGGGTTTCTGGCAGAAAATGTGTTAGTTAAGGTGGTAGGGTGGGGTGTGCCGGCGGAGCGGGGGGGGGGGGGGGGGGGGGCATTCTGCGGAGAAGGGAGACTGGCGTTGGTCACGGTTTGGAATGGAAGGGAGAAAACAGGACAACGGCAGATATCGCTATAAAAAAATACATAAAAAAAACATGACTTTTTTTCGTAGTTAAGGTGGCAGGCGTGTTGCTTAGAGTAGACGGCCGCCTTAACTGAAAAGTGCTGCGGGAAACCCTGGAGATTCTTTAAGGTGTTTCAAACGTGTCACACCATCTGCTGTGAAACCCACGGTTCTCTTATCACACTAACACAACACAAGGTGTCTGGAAGATTCGCAAAGCGTGGACTTGAAGACAGCAGAAACATGAAGCAAATCCTCCTTAGATTTGCTGGGCCACCACTGGGTCACTCCTATTACAGCAGGAACAGGCTAGGACACAGAGAAGCCAGTTATTACTGGCAGGTCCCTCTCAATATGTGACCTCAGGCTAGTGCAGAAATAACTACTGCACCGACAGGCTGCCTGATCCAACACTCTGCAGACTAGTGTGCGTGTGCGGAGGAGCATGCATGTGTGTGTGTGTGGAGGAGTGTGTGTGGGTGTGTGTTTGGAGGAGTGTGTGTGTGAGTGTGGGCCTTCTGCTGATTCTGAAGAGCAGTCCATCCTCCCAGTCACGAGGGAAAGAGCTCTCCTGTGCTTCTCAAACTCTTCAAAGACCATCAGCCAGGCTCAATAACAACTGCATGGAACTGGCCTCGTGACATCTTAAACAGGCTACAGGGAGGCTGCCCTGCATAACTGTGAGCAGCTCTTCCCTGCTAACGGAATAATAACACCAAGGAAACAGTTTTCTACATTTCCAATGACAACTGGTGGAGCTCTTACAAGAGTTAGATGTGTTGATTCTTCCAACAGTCCTCAGTTCCAGCTAACCTTCGCAACACCCTATGGTCCTGCATCTGGTTTGCGTCAACGACCTACGACCACACTTCACGGTGATGTTGAGCAGAACACAGAAAAAACAACAGCACGTAACGCCAGCTAGAGATGATTGCAAAGTAAATCTAAAATGGAAGCACTCACGCGAGTTCTTTCACCTGTTTTCTTCTTTGAACGTTCCTCGCCTGAAATGACAACACGGTTTATATGCAGTTTTATTGCCAGAGTTTTTTGGGGGGACTGTAATAGTGTGTGAAGCTCTCTCAATAAAACAAAAATGGACACCCTTGATAGACAAAGCAAGGCAGTGCTGGCATTGAGTGGTTTGTACATCCAGAGCAGGATGGGCAAATTGGCTACATGCAAGACATGGCGTGTCTTTTGCACATCTATAGTATGTGGTGTCTAATAAGTTATCGACAGTACATGGGTGATTACAAACATTGTGTGTTTGTGTTTTTTGACCAAGTGCCTTTAAGGTGTCTGACTAGGGAGTCAGGTGGCTGAGCGGTGAGGGAGTCGGGCTAGTAATCCGAAGGTTGCCAGTTCGATTCCTGGTCATGCCAACTGACATTGTGTCCTTGGGCAAGGCACTTCACCCTGCTTGCCTCGGGGGAATGTCCCTGTACTTACTGTAAGTCCCTCTGGATAAGAGCGTCTGCTAAATGACTAAATGTAAATGTACATCGATGAATGCAGACAGTGTGTGTGTGTGTGTGTGTGTGTGTGTGTGTGTGTGTGTGTGTGTGTGTGTGTGTGTGTGTGTGTGTGAGTGCTTTCAGTATGAGGCACGGCTCAGTAATCTACAACACAGCAGAGGAACGGAGCTCGTCCCAGCCAGCCAGACTCCAGCAGAGGCACACGCAGAATGCTAATGTTGCCGGCTCACCTCAGTCCCCCTTTCTCTCCTCTCTCCAACGCACAAGGGCGAAGCTGCATTAATCAAGGCTAAAACACATGCCCTCCTCACACACACACACACACACCCAAACACTGCACGCACGCACACCCAAACACTGCACGCACACACACACACAGCCTCTGGTACTGTTTGTGCTTATGCAGTTGCCGCAGCAGCCCCCGTATTTCCAGCGCTCAGCATTGTGTACGTGTGTGCGCGGTGGAAAGGGATTGTGTGTGCACGTGTGTATGCTCCTCATAAACATACATAACACAGCACATCTTGGACCCACACACACTGTTATCTTCCTGTGTCCGCCACAGGGCAGTGTGAGTGGGACACACAGCAGAGCCAACGCTACTGTACATGCTGGATCCATCCAGTTCCTTTCCACAAACCACTTCAGGAGAAATACTCATATCACACATAGATAATCCCACATAGCAACAAGAGGTGGTTGTCATACAGCAACACCATTTCTATTAAGCCCGGTTTGGGGGAACTTAGTGTTGTGTAAGTGTAAATATAAAGCTGTTTACAGTAAGTAGTAATCAGATTAGATCTTCTGTTTATAATTAGGGTGTGTACTTAGGTACTAAAGGTGGACTAACACCTGTCCCCCCAGACAGGAGAGCGTGTAATTATCTGTTAACCCTGATCTGAAAGAATGTTATTGGAATTTGTATAATACTATACTCTGGATAAAAACACTGACCTCGTTCTGACAGCTAAACACAAGTATTGATTCCAGGACATGGGCCAGACTTCTAATGCCTTGTCAGGAACACACACATTTACAGACACACACGATCACGCACACAAATATACACACACATACTGTATATGCAATCTCTCACACACACGACCAGCAGTTAGATGTGTAGCATGATCAATAGTCCTTGATTGCTTTAGCGGCCCGTGGGCTACAGACCATGTTTAGACACTAATGCAGCTCAAGGCAAGTCAATATAGATGCTGAGAAAGATTTGGATGATTGAAACTTTTTTTGTGTTTATTTATATTTAGGAACATTTTACTCCACAGGAAAGTGTGTTTGAGCCAGTTTCCGAGAGGACAGACAAAATTGTTTCCAATGTATGAACATTGATATTATAATAGCCTTTTTGGTTGTAAAAAAAAAAAGCAATCGGAAGCTGCAAGCAGGGAAGTGAAGCTGAAAGTCACGACTTGGTTAAAACCAGACGAAAGAGAAAAACTGAGATGACCAGAGGGGCTCAGAGAAGATGGGTGTCTGGGAGAAAGATAATGGAAGGTGGTAAACGGAGCTGAACACAGGGATTGAAGAGAAAATTGCAGTTGGTTGTGAGGGCAGATGAGAGGTGTGAGGAGGACTGGCTAAGTGAGAGAGCACTGCTGCGTGGAATGGTGGTGGAATGGCCGAGCCTGGGCGAAAAGGCAATGAAGGATTATCTAGCAGTGCTACAATAGCACTGTGTTGATGTACAGTAGACCGAATGAGTATTGTGAAGGCTGGCCCCTTTGAGAGAGGGTTTGGGTTGGGGGCAGAAGTTGTCTATGAGAGAGAAGATACAAGACATATTTTTAGCAACTTTAAAATTGTATAATTTGAATTTTTCACCTGTGTTAAATGTTGTTTTCTAAGGACATTTCTTTTTTGGTAAAACATTATTTTGGGGGTAGCAACGGATTACATTTTCTTGATAACAAAAATGTCAAAAAAAAAAAAAACTTTTATGTAAATGTTAAAAACCCAGCGATTTTGCGAGCCCTGATATTGTTCCATAATCTTGTGCAGAATCATGAAGAAATCATGTTTTCTACCCTGGGATGTAAACAATACTTGTTCTGTTCATAAAACTAGCCATCATTTTCAAACTATAGAACATACATGCTTTCATTATGTCGCCAACCTTCAACACTGACGTCAGAGCAACGCAAGGAATATGCCCCACCGAAAAACAGGTCACATTCATATCTTTTCATCTACATTTATAGTTCTGAGGAGTTACACAATACATTCCTTCACTGCGTCTTGCTCTCTCTCTCTTTCTCTATCTCTCTCCGGCCTCATCTTACCATTGCAGCTCCTGTATTTATGTGTGTCATATAAGCGGGACTAAAAATACATTCACACTTCAAAGAGTGTTGCTCCAGCCAGTGTTAGCTATAAACGCTGCAGCAGCAGACGCCAGCGGCTGGACTGGTGCGGCACAAACAGAGCTGTGCTGTGCATTCAGCTATTGTGTGAGAAATGGATGGGAGAGTAATTCGATGGAAAATGGGTGAAGAACAAAACAACACTCCATTTCTTGCTCCACCAACAACTTTGACGTAGGAAAATTGAAGAAAAGATCAGGTCTTTGTAAAGCAATCACAGCTGTAATGAGGAAACACACCAAGCCAGAGATGGTCATTAGGAAAAACAATCAGTTTGAAAGGGTTCATCTTCCCCTTCTTTCTCCCTTTGCTTTCTCTACCACTTTTTTCACAATCTGACCCATTAAGAAGAAAGCAGCAAGAAGATTGGTTGGAAGATCTTCATTTCTTCAGGCTTACAAAACACTTGTCCTTCCTGTCAATGGCTGTTGTCAGAAGGTTGACTAGAAAGCAACCGCAGCAGATCATCGACAGCTTATTGTGAAACCCGAAGAGCCAGCTGTGATGGTTTCTACAGGAGTGGAGAGAGTGGAGCGTCTGCCTTGTTGAAGATGGCTCATGGTTTAGGCGGGAGTGTTTTGACGTGACTCAAAAAGATCCATAGAATCAGATTCAGCACGCGGAGCCGCAAGTCTAAATGGCTTACAGCCAAGTGATAAACGATTTAACTCTCTCTCCCTCTCTCTCCCTCTCTCTTTCTCTCTCTTTGTGTCTTCCACTCTCTTGAGCATCACTCAATCCAAGGTAATGTTGAGCTATGTTCAGAGAGTTAGCACTCTGTTGTAGCAGGTGTCGAGCGATCCGCTGCTTTTCTGGCAGACAGAGTAGAGCTTAATGGCTTTGGCCTACACTTTGTAAATTGAGAGTGCATCGAGAGGACCTTCAGAGAACCAAGGAGCACTCTAATTAGATTACCCAGCGGGGGGGAAACTTTCCTCTCCAAGGCTTTGATTCGCCCACTGAACTTCCGAGTTTCGGTTTTGATTGAGATTTTTTTTCTCCTAAAGATGAATATATACAGTATAAAACAGAAGGTAGTCGCCCACTCATCATGACCCCCCCCCCCCCCCCCCCTCCCAAGACAATCTCATGTCCTAATCGTTTTTTCTGTGTACACAATTTGTATCTCTACCGGCATTCTGAGGCGTGCACACATACACACACAGATACAATTTGTAAGGTGGGCTGATTGTTGCATGCATTATTCATTCTATTCTTCCTGACATTTCTAAAGCTGAGCATGGAGTAGAGACGTGCAAAACAGACCCACAATCAATCAGCTCATGTGTTGCACACACCTGCATGGTCTGAGGGAGATTAATTGGATTTGAACAGGGGACAATTTTCATGCTGTATCACCAGATTGATGTCAATTCTGCCCCCCAGAATGCTAGTCTGTACCCCCCTTAACTAAACTCAACTCCAATGCTAGTCTGCACCCCCAAAACTAGACTCTACCCCCAATGCTAGTCTGCAACCCCCAATGCTCCTCTGAATTCTAGTTGAGCTCAACAGCTTGTGACTCACGGTTCATTACCAAACCATCTACAGTGGTAGATCTCTTATTGGATGGAAGAAATCAGCTTGGAAGAACACAACCGGGCATCGCTAACCACAATAAAACGCAGTTCTGAGATTTGAGGCCACTCGGGAACACTCCCCAACCAGGTGAACAATGTCCGGAGGACGATAGATCAAGTCTGCGCAGCATAAGTGATCATCACTTAAAAGACCCTGTAGAAAACAACTACAGAGGCACTGTAGACCTCCAGATCAACTGGCACTGAGGGACTTGGTGTATGTTTCGAAAACAACTGTGATGTTTTGATACGGTTCATGTAATACCTGTATTGTATGTCACCCACCCACAGGCCCCCCAGGTCCCCCCACCCCAGGGCCCCCCCACCCCAGTGCCCCCCCACCCCAGGGCCCCCCCACCCCAGTGCCCCCCCACCCCAGGGCCCCCCCACCCCAGTGCCCCCCCACCCCAGGGCCCCCCCGCCCCAGGGCCCCCCCGCCCCAGTGCCCCCCCACCCCAGGGCCCCCCCACCCCAGTGCCCCCCCCGCCCCAGTGCCCCCCCGCCCCAGGGCCCCCCCACCCCAGGGCCCCCCCCACCCCAGTGCCCCCCCACCCCAGGGCCCCCCCCACCCCAGGGCCCCCCCACCCCAGTGCCCCCCCACCCCAGTGCCCCCCCACGACACGTCCCCATAATTAAAGAATGACAAAAAAGGCGGAAAATTCAATTATAGAAACCTACATGGGACAAAAATCCTCGTTAATAAAAAGTCTTCATGTAAAAAAAATGTCATTATGAAAGAAACAAAAAGGTGAGAAAAGCGAAGCTTAGACCATGAAACTCTCATTCTTCCCTCTTTATCAGAAAAGTCAATTTCATGGCTGATGGGTTCATTACTGTAGTTATGACTGGAGGAGCCACTCAAATACTAGTCACCCCAGAGGAACGGGGGCTGTGCCACTGGAAACTTGTCGTCACAAGTAAAACAGTGCTCTGGTTTGGGTTCATGTGAGGTTAGCATGTCTGAGAGCTGCTCCCTTCTGGCAGGACAGACGACAGTTCCCACAGCCCAGAAAGGGTCTGTCAAGGTATTGCTGCCTTGTCCATTACATGACATGGACATACAGTCAACAAGGAACATCTTCACTATTTAGATTTCACTCTTTACACTCTTCGGACTGTGTCAGTGAACTCACCAGACACAGATGCTCTGGAGTGTTTTCCCCGTCCGAAACGGCAGAGCAAGCATGTCTGTGTTTTTGGGGAGAGTGAAGCGCATGCAGACGTCCAGCCAGACGAGACACAGCTGCTCTGCATGCTAACGAGGTTCCCTCCGCCCGCAACCCGGTCTTCCTGCATTCCAGCCATGTTCTCACGCTGTCACGCTACCGTGGAGATGGAGCGCTTTATGGGGGTGGGGGTGGGTGGTAAGGGAGGCAAGGGTGAGGCGAGGCAGGGGCGCTGTGGCAGGGCAATTTAAAGAGGGGGGGTTTACAAAAAAAAGGCATTTGAAGGAATTTCATTCCTAGGCTCCCTGCCACCACGTGCTTTATTCTGATAACACATCTTATTTTTCTAATTTGGCTGAAAGCAGCTAACATGGGAGCTGGTATTTCTGTAGCGCTGCCACTTGAAGCCCTGCGAATGCCCTAACATCTGTGTAATCCCTCAAGCAGGTGTACAAAGCATTAATTCCAGGTGCCTTCTGAAATCTAATTTCCCCTTGCTCCAAACATGCATATGCCAATTTCAATGTTTATGCACTGCTTGGATGGGGCTAATGTGTTTTTCTTACATCAGTTTTAATCTGGAGTTCTCATGCAGCATTCATTAGCGTCCTTTGAATTTATTCTAATGGACAACACAAGCAAATACATCTGCTGTGAAACTGAAATCTTTCTCATTTGTTGCTATTTAAGGATGTTTCTTCATTCTCACTCTCGTTCTCTCCATCTGTCTTGAAAGCACAGCTCACTTCACGCATCTCCACACATCTCCGCACATTTCCACACATCTCCACACATCTCCACACATCTCCACACATCTACACACATCTCCACGCATCTCCACGCATCTCCACACATCTACACACGCTGGGATATAGAGGAGCCCTAGCGAGAACACGTACGCACATGCAAACACACACATACAAACACACACATGCAAACACACACATGCAAACACACACATGCAAACACACACATGCAAACCCACACATGCAAACACACATATGCAAACACACATATGCAAACACACATATGCAAACACACACATGCAAACACACACATGCAAACACACATATGCAAACACACACATGCAAACACACACATGCAAACACACACATGCAAACCCACACATGCAAACACACACATGCAAACACACACAGACAACAGGAGGATGAAGCTCTGAGCTGCGAGGACAGAGGCCCGTCTGCTGAGGAGGGGATTCTGTGGAGACAGAGAGGCCCAGTGTAATCCAGTGTGACTGACTGGCCACACCGGCTCCTATTGATTTCCCACTTAAGACGAAGACAGGTCCTGAGTGGAGACACAGAGGAGACACAGATAATACGTCTTCCTGGAAGGGGGGGGACCATCTCCAGCACAGCCCCAACCCCGACATAGCCCCAACTCTACCTCTAACCCTAACCCTAGTCAGTCGTGAAGTCTGAGACAGCATGGTTGCTCACAGGCGGACGCACACCAAAGAGTAACTATGGCGATGGGATGCGAGATGAGAGGAAGAGATGGATGGTGTTGTTTTCAGCTGGGACATGTTTCCATGCGAGTCCCCCTCTTATTATTCATAACTAATTGGTACGACCGACCGCCAAGCCTATTTTTACATTGGTGATTGCCGTTGCTCGAAAGAGCTCAAACTATTATCGAGCACCCCCCCTCTCTCTCTCTCTCTCTCTCTCTCTTCCTCCAGCTCCACATCGCTCTCTCCACCCCTCTCTCCACCCCTCCTTCCACCCCTCCCTCCACCCATCCCTCCTTTTTAACAAACGGACAGGCTCGCTCTCCATCTGTTTTTATTGAGTTCTTAATGAACGCTTAGCTTCTGGTTAATTTCTGATCTTACGATAGACTTAGACTGGTTCCCAAAGCTGCTTTGGGGGAGGAGAAAATATATCCAGCACCTGAACCTCACTGCCACACCACATTGACAATATTGACAACACATATTAACAAACTTGTCTTTACTCATAATATCGTCTCCGATTTCAATTCGAAGCTGTAAATCTAACACTGTAGGCAATCTCCCATGGTATCCGCTCTGGCTCCGCTTCGGAAAACAATGGCTGCCGTTGCTGACGATACATTTATTTTTGACTGGAAGTAACCCCTTAACCAATGATATGTGCTTTGAGCTTAAATTGTCATGAGTATCTGGCAGTTGTCTTAGGCCCAGTGGGCTGGAAAGGGTTAAACCCTCTTGGCCATTGACAGGAGCTACGGTTGAGGATATTTTTGGTAAGGTTAATCCGCTACAAGTTGAATAGCTCATTGTTTTGGTTTAATCTGTCATACTGATCATAAAAAGTGCTTTCTGCAGGAGGGAGATTGGCAGGAGAGTGACAGAGTTGGCCGGGCATGAACATTACTCTGCATCAGTGTTCAGTGGTGCGCCAACGCCATCGATGCGATTAGCAGACAGCGGTTTAGCTGTGTCATTCTTCCAATGACCCTGTGGCTGCACACATACTGTACATCGCAGCCTTCATGAAACATTTACATTTAGTCATTTAGCAGATGCTCTTATCCAGAGCGACTTACACTAAGTACAGGGACATTCCCCCCGATGCAAGTAGGGTGAAGTGCCTTGCCCAAGGACACAACGTCATTTTGCACGGCCGGGAATCGAACTGGCAACCTTCAGATTACTAGCCCGATTCCCTAACCGCTCAGCCACCTGACTCCCTATACAGCGTGCACCAAGTGGCTGATCAGATCGTGAGGCGCTCAGCACAGTCGTTTTCTCTGAGTAAGTGAAATAAGTTGCCAGTGAGTCAGTGTCCGGCCTGCGGCAAGGTGAGATGTGTTCTGTGTGCACTGGGCTGTCAGCTACATATGGAGGAGGTACCCTAGTAGATCAGGGAAGGGAAGTATAAACATGTTACATGAAGTTCACATTCACTACCATGCAGCTACATAGCAACACTTTACATTGAGATTACATTAACTGTGTAAATACATGTAACTGCTGTGTTTTTACGATAGGTATTTGCCTCCAGTTTCGTGATGGTTTATATAACCTTAATGTAAAGTCGTATTTCCGATTCACATGGTAATTCATGTAACCTGAAGGTAAAGTGTTGCCAGAGAGAGACTTGGATGATGAGTCGACGATGAGAGCACAAGTAGTAGAAGGTAGAAAAAGACACACTACACACAAAACAGAAACATAATCCCTGAGAGAGAGAGCGAGGTTGGATATCTCAAATGAAATGAAATTCTTTCTCTCCTTACCTTTCATGGGATACATTTTCCAGGATTTACACTCAGCTGCTTACAGCCGGTCCTGCTAAAGACCTTCCCCGTTGCCCAGTGACACTTTAATCTAGCCAATCAGGTGCTTCCGTGGACGCCACTCCACGATCCCCCACGCCCAGCCTAATCCTGAACCAGGAAATGGGATGCTCTGGTTGGGTGTTTCATCTCCATCATTACCATATTATCTCCAGCTCGGCTGTTTCAGGGAGCATATAGGGATCATCTGCATTTACTCCATCAATCCCCCCCTCTTCTCTCTCTCTCTCCCCTCCCTCTTTCACTCCCTCTCTCACTGCCTTTCACCATCTCAGTTTCTCTTTCCCCTTCTCTCACTTTCTCGTTTTCTCTCCCTCTCTGTTTCTCTTTCCTTGCCTTTCCCTCTCACCTCCCTCTCCCTTTCTCTCCATTTCTTTCTTTCACTCTCGCCATCTCTCTCCATCTCTCTCACCCTTTTTCCTTCTCTCTCTCTCTCTCTCTCTCTCTCTCTCTCTCTCTCTCTCTCTCTCTCTCTCTCTCTCTCTCTCTCTCTCTCTCTCTCTCTCTCTCTCTCTCTCTCTCTCTCTCTCTCTCTCTCCCTCTCTCTCTCTGTCTGTCCTTCCACCCTACAGTACTTTCCCTGTCTCCCTCAGCTTGCGGAGGCCTCTGAATGAGGCCAGTATCCTCCTGAGCTCTGCTTCATGATTCTGGGTCAAGATGATAACAGGAGAGGCTGAGCCTTCTTATCTGCGGCTGCTTAAATGACATTCAAGGTCTCACGGAGTGATATGTGTTTGGAAAAAAAACTTCTTAACAAAACGTGAAAACCTGCTTTTCCACAGAGACTTCCGGAAGCATAGATGTTGGGAGCTAAAAGTGGTTTTGATGAAACTGCAAAGCGTATCCGTTGCCACTTATGGTGGTAACCTTCATGAACCTAAAAATACAATTAGTATGAGTTTGACCACCCTGTATTTAATGTAACACACGTCATGCATAACTTTCCGCTGATTGACAATTAGTTGGATACAATGTTCAGTAATTGCAGTTATTACCCCTCCTGCTGTGACAGGATCAATGTTCCTAAGAGAGAGACTGTCTCAGCTTAATATCTGGAGAACCGTCTCGCTGTTTTCTAAATACAGATTTGATTGGCAAATTGGCATTCTGTGGAGGTCATGCCAAGCACCTGTCACATACATGCTTTCCCACCTATGGAGACTCAAACCTGATCTGATTGGCTGCATCTATCTTGGAAACCAATTACAGCATTTCATCGAAGCCCAACGATGTTAGTCCATCGCACCGAGAGGAAAGTGTGCCTCCCCTGTTATGGTGGATTGAGCAGCTCAGAATAGGCTTCCACACACCTTCTCTGTGCTAGCAAAGAATGGACGTTCCCCCCAGACCACACTACCAGACGACAGCAGGTTCTCTCTGTCTGTCTCTCTCTCTCTCTTTCGCTGTCTATCCTCCCCCTCTCTCCCCCTCTCTCCCCCTCTCTCTCTCACTGTTTCTCTCTCTCTCTCTCTCTCTCTCTCTCTCTCTCTCTCTCTCTCTCTCTCTCTCTCTCTCTCTCTCTCTCTCTCTCTCTCTCTCTCTCAATCTCTCTCTCCCTCTCTCCCCCTCTCTCCCCCTCTCTCCCCTCTCTCTCTCTCTCTCTCTCTCTCTCTGTGTGTGTCTTAGGCCCAGGTTGTCTCTTTCTATACAGGATGTTTTACATGTCTCAATAGGCCTCGCCAAGGAGGGCGTGCATACATCACTGTCACCGGCAAACTCCCACCGCGCATCCCGCTGCTCATGCCGCAGTGCCAGACCAAAGAACAAGAGCCAGGAGAGACGAGGGAGGAGACGGAGGGGAGACGACGGGACAGGAGGGGGGAGGAGGGGAGGAGGAGGGGAGATCGCCCCTGCACCATTCCTCTGACATTTGGATTTGGAGCGGTGCTAAAGCCAACCGCATTATGCCAGTGTCTCAGGGGGATTAGGTTTCATAAATGGAGGGATGGAGATGTGGAGGGATGGAGGTGTGGAGGTGTGGAGGTGTGGAGGGATGGAGGTGTGGAGGGATGGAGGTGTGGAGGGAAGGAGGTGTGGAGGGAAGGAGGTGTGGAGGAATGGAGGGATGGAGGTGTGGAGGGATGGAGGTGTGGAGGAATGGAGGTGTGGAGGAATGGAGGGATGGAGGTGTGGTACGGGTGTGTGTGTGTGTGTGGGGGGGGGGGGGGGTTGTAAGTCATTACCAAAAGCAGGGCATGTTTCCTGCCCTCCAAGAAATGACACCCTGTGGCAACGCAGGCAGATGGCCTGATATCATCCACCCCTGACCACTCACTCTCTCTCTCTCTCTCTCTCTCTCTTTCTCTCTCTCTCTCTCTCTCTCTCTCTCTCTCTCTCTCTCTCTATCTCTATATCTCTCCGTCTATACACTGCACCATTCTCTTTTCCTGTCTATCTCTACCTTACTAACATTATCTGTCTCTCTGTCTCTCCGTGTCTGACCTCCATATGATATTGGGCTGATTGTGTCCTGTTGCTCACCATCTGTGTGCCATGTTTGGCACCGGGGCATGTGCTCTCCTGTGGGGAGGAAACATCACCGATTACTCCTCACCTGCCCACCGCCAGACCCTCCTCACCTCCCCACAGCCAGACCCTCCTCTCCTCCCCACAGCCAGACCCTCCTCACCTCCCCACAGCCAGACCCTCCTCTCCTCCCCACAGCCAGACCCTCCTCACCTCCCCACAGCCAGACCCTCCTCTCCTCCCCACAGCCAGACCCTCCTCACCTCCCCACAGCCAGACCCTCCTCTCCTCCCCACAGCCAGACCCTCCTCACCTCCCCACAGCCAGACCCTCCTCTCCTCCCCACCGCCAGACCCTCCTCACCTCCCCACAGCCAGACCCTCCTCTCCTCCCCACAGCCAGACCCTCCTCACCTCCCCACAGCCAGACCCTCCTCTCCTCCCCACAGCCAGACCCTCCTCTCCTCCCCACAGCCAGACCCTCCTCACCTCCCCACAGCCAGACCCTCCTCTCCTCCCTACAGCCAGACCCTCCTCTCCTCCCCACAGCCAGACCCTCCTCTCCTCCCCACAGCCAGACCCTCCTCTCCTCCCCACAGCCAGACCCTCCTCTCCTCCCCACAGCCAGACCCTCCTCTCCTCCCCACAGCCAGCTCCTCCACTCACCTCTCATTTGTGTCCTGCCTCCTCATTGTCATAACTTCTCACACTAACACCTGGATGCATACGCTATCACACAGAAGGTGAAACCAAATGTGGAACACCTGTTCCCTTTGTTGAAAACTGATTTAGATTGTTTTGCTTTCTCCAGCGAAGCTCCCGAATCTGCCTCGGTACGTTCGCTGTTTGCTTGGAGGGGCTGTTTATGTCGATTTTGCAGATGCCTCCTTTTGAATATCCTACTGTGCCCATCTGAAATCCAATCTGTACCGATCAACCAGGCGGAGAAAGAAATTACAGATGATTTGTCATGTGAAAACAAAATTGAATCTGTTTGTTTAATGATATGAGGCCCATGTACTACTGAGAGGACACATATCCGGTCCAACGTTTTTAGCGCTTATCGCATCCCGAGAATAAAACACATCCATCAGTTTAAGAACTGCGATGAACGTAATCGTCATACATCACGTGCGTCGTTTCAATGTTTACGACCTGGCGTCTTACAAACTGACAAACGGACTGGAAAACACAGGACCGAGATGAATGACACACGATATGAAGCTTTTGAAACAGCTTGTATGTGGAAGCTACGCAGTCACTAAACTGCGATCAATGTTTGCCCGGGATGAGCGGGGACCCGAGCATCACTCTCCTCTGCAGCCGAGGACTGGATCGCTGCTGAGGCAAAGCACTCATCTCCTATACAGCACTAATACAAGAAGGTCACAAAATCGCCTTGTGCCTCACAAATCCTGAATAACGCTCTCTCCCATCTGTTTCTTACTTAGAGACGAGCTGATCCATCAGTCTGAAAGGACTCAGGCAGAACAGCCTGAGCCAGCACACATACTGTATGTTCACTACACCTCAGCACACATACTGTATGTTCACTACACCTCAGCACACATACTGTATGTTCACTACACCTCAGCACACATACTGTATGTTCACTACACTTCAGCACATGCTGTATATGTATATAAACACCTAGCTAAGTTTTGAGCGATGAGTTTGTGAAAAGCCTCAAAAGAAAGGAAATTCAAATGACCAACACAAAACTAACTTTATCGATGCACAAAGCAGATGTTTTGGAATATATAGCTACAGGGTTGCAACAGGTGCAATTGTGCAACAGCAATAACTTGTGCAAGGAAGAAAACGAGTTCATGCGTCTGTATAGCCACCACTTCCATATTACTACGCCTCAGTGTATAGGACCAGAACACAATCAGCACGTCCTGAATGAATAGGTTCATACAATCCAATATACTGCATGGCAATAGATAATGATATACTGCCCTTGTCGTATAATGAGAGATGCCAGCAGTTTGAGTCGATTCTGTTGAACTGGGGGGGCCCTGCCCCCGCCCCCGCCCTCTTCCTGGCCAGGTGAGCTTCTGCAGTGGGAGGGAGAAGTGCTGACGGGGGCACCCACACCGTTGCCATGTCGACCCCTTGCCAGACAACAAGGACAAAAGCCTGGCACACCAACAGGCTTGTGCACAGCTAACACACACACTCACATACACACACACACACACACACACGCACACACTCACACACGCACACACACACGCACACACTCACATACACACACACACACACGCACACACTCACACACGCACACACACACGCACACACTCACATACACACACACACACACACACTCACAACGGGGTGGTGAGGGCATGGGGAGTGAAGAGGAAGGAAGCTGGACTGTAATGAAGAGGTTTGGTGAGGATACTGGCTGTCGCCCCGGGGGTCGGCCCTGTCAGCACTGTGCCGTGGTGAAGTCCCTCTGACAAGGTGAGATGTGGAGTCTTGGTGGGAGGGGATGGGAGGCATGCAGCACCATCTAATTAGCTCCAGGGCCTATCTGGAGACATACATGGGAGGGGGACAGATAGGAAGAGACATGGATACAGAGATAGGGAGAGAGAGATGGAGGTAGAGTAAGAGAGAGATGAAAGAGAGAGGTAAACGAGAGAGAGGCAGAGGGAGAGAGAGAGAGAAAGAGAGATGGGGGGGTGAGCCGTGAGGCTTGAAAGACAGGAGACAGTGTCATGCCATCTGTGTCTACATGGTGTAATATTGGAATGGTTCCCTAAAGGCTTTTCATTTCAGTTTAAATTGAGCCTCTGTCACAAGCCAGATAAATCAATATAGTGCACTCTTCCTCAGAATACACATATTGCCGTATTGAGTTGACACAATGTAAGAGTTTGGATCGCGGATATCAGATTACTTGTGTGTTCCAACTGCGTACGTGAGTGTCCAACTGTGTGCGCGAGTCTATCCAAGTGACAACGTATTTGTTGAACTGTGGACGTGTGTGTGTATCGTACTGTGGACATGTGTGTGTCCAAGTGTGTACGTGTGTGTGAGGTATACAAAACAAAAGACGAAAGACCCTCCTGGTGGGGTTCACATGCCTCCCGGTTCAGGGTTAATCCACTGATTCCCTGTCGACCGCTGCTCAAAGGAGGAAAACAAGCAGCATTTAAGACAAGGCGACACAGGGCCATGCTGTGCTGACCACAGATGCTTCCTCGAGTGAAGCGGATGATTGATGGACACACGTCCCTGCCGTTAGAGATGCTTCCAGTTCCACACAAACACTGACGACAAACCCAGTTTCAACATTTACATTTAGCAGACGCTCTTATCCAGAGCGACTTACAGTAAGTACAGGGACATTCCCCCGAGGCAAGTAGGGTGAAGTTCCTTGCCCAAGGACACAACATCATTTGGCACGGCTGGGAATCGAACTGGCAACCTTCAGATTACTAGCCCGACTCCCTCACCGCTCAGCCACCTGACTCCCCCAACAGCAGTACTGGGAAGTTGGCTTCATGGGGACAACCGTTAGAGCCAGTAATCTTGTATCAGTCTGCAGCTTCTGCAAAGCAGCCCCAAAATGTCAACGTCAACATGCAGAGGTCTTTTGTTCGTGCTTGGCTGTTCGAGTCTAATTGTCTTTGTAGTCTGTGCAGGCCTGTTTCTCGTGAGAGGGGAATTCTTCCTCCATTGTGGGCCCCTGGCTACTGCACACACGGATCAAGCTCTGCTTTGGAGTCAGTGGGTCAGCAAAGCCAAGGGAACCAAAAGGATTAAAGGCAGAGACTGAATGACAGGCCTAGACTGACACACAGCCACAGGGACGGAAGTGGACTTTTAGGCTAAGCATCCATGGAATAATCTGTTTGTTTTGGTTTCCCGCGGTACAGTTTATAGAGGCCTGCTAATCTGTGAGTCCCTGCTAACACTATTCGCCTTCCCAGTTCGGGTGTTATTTCATTTACAAAACAAAAATGTGAACGTTCAATGGAAGTTCCTATTTCAGGCGTTTAGCGAGGCATTTATTTACAGTAACATGTGAAACTCAAGAGGAGGAGGATGACTGGGAGATGGGCTGCGGAGATTTGAGTGCTCCGGTGGCTAAGTGCCTGGAGATGTGTGTGCGTGTGTATGTGTGTGTGTCTGCGCAGTGTTTGCGGGTGTGAGAATGCGTGCGTGTGCGTGCGTCTATCCGTGTAGTGGGCATGTATGTGCCTGTGCTAGTGCATGTATGTGTGTGTGTGTCCCTGTTCATGTATGCATGTGTGTGTGTGCATGTGTGTGAGTGTTTGGGCCTGCTTGTGGGTGTGAGCATGTGTGTGTGTGTGTGAATGGGGTGTTCTACGTGCTCCACCAAAGGTTCAGTCCCCCCCCATCCCCCCAGCATTCCCACGCCTGGGGCGCCGCTCTGTGACTCGGCGAGCGTAAACAGATGTTGTGCTGTGACAGGAAGTGGCGGACTGATGGAAAACGAGGAGAGAGAGCCCCCGGGCAGGAAGCAAGGCCCCCAAATGGAGCTGCAGGACCAAGGGTCGCATGCGACACAGCCAGACTCCCTGCCCAAAACCCCCCAACACCCCCTCAACCCAGGTCAGGGTCACAGCCAGAACGCCTTCACCCCCACCCCATCCCATCCCCAGTCAGGGTCAAACAGCTGACTGGGCTCTACCGCTTCAGGGCTCTATCTGCCCAGACGGTACAGTGTCAGGCTGTACAGTGTCATGCTCTACAGTGTCAGACTCTACAGTGTCAGGCTGTACAGTGTCAGACTGTACAGTGTCAGACTGTACAGTGTCAGGCTCTACAGTGTCAGACTCTACAGTGTCAGGCTGTACAGTGTCAGACTTTTCAGTGTCAGGCTGTACAGTGTCAGACTGTACAGTGTCAGGCTCTACAGTGTCAGGCTGTACAGTGTCAGGCTGTACAGTGTCAGACTGTACAGTGTCAGGCTCTACAGTGTCAGGCTGTACAGTGTCAGGCTGTACAGTGTCAGACTGTTCAGTGTCAGACTGTACAGTGTCAGACTGTACAGTGTCAGGCTCTACAGTGTCAGATTGTTCAGTGTCAGACTGTACAGAGTCAGACTGTACAGTGTCAGGCTCTACAGTGTCAGGCTCTACAGTGTCAGACTGTACAGTGTCTGGATCTACAGTGTCAAGCTGTACAGTGTCTGGCTGTACAGTGTCAGACTGTACAGTGTCAGACTGTACAGTGTCTGGATCTACAGTGTCAAACTGTACAGTGTCAGGCTCTACAGTGTCAGACTGTACAGTGTCAGGCTCTACAGTGTCAGGCTGTACAGTGTCAGGCTGTACAGTGTCAGGCTGTACAGTGTCAGGCTGTACAGTGTCAGGCTCTACAGTGTCAGGCTGTACAGTGTCAGGCTGTACAGTGTCAGGCTCTACAGTGTCAGGCTCTACAGTGTCAGGCTCTACAGTGTGTGGCTTCAGCTGCCTGGCTGTGGATGCTCTGAGGCCAATAAATCGACAGCCCTTTAAGTAGCCGATGCCTACTGAGCTTGATGGAAGCCCAGTCTCCTGCATGAGTAATCCCAACCTGCCTAATTACCCTCCCTGGTGATGTCATTCATCTGCAGCAGCGGCTCTTCAAGTGGAGTTCTTTTCAAAATGACACGATCGGCTCTACAATGCAACTCTATGCAACTCATATTCAAGCTTCTTGTAAGGATTGCTTTGCAATTATTAAAAGGTCTTTGAAATCCTAACCAGTGTTTGCTTGTACAGTATGCTCCCTATTGAGTAATCATACAGGCTAAACTGTTCCCATCACACCATGTGATTGTGCTGCTGCATGACTGAGAGGCTCCAGTTCCTCTTCTCATCAATCCTGTGTCATAATGACAGCGCGTTAGCAACCAACAAGCTGTCAAACACTATATACTGCGAGCGCTCACGTGGTTGACCTTCTACTACTAATGAATTCAAGTGATCTCTGAAGCATTCATGTTCCATCTTTCTCTGCTCCGCATTATATCATCACCGGCTTGCCATCTATCTCTCCTCTCCTCCCCCCCCTCCTCTTCCCTCCTCTCCTCTCATTTCCTCTCCTCTCCTCTCTAATCTTGTCTCTCCTCTCTTCCCTCCTTTTTTCTCCCATTCTTTTGCCTCCTCCTCCTCCTCCCCTCCCCTCTACTCTCCTCTCCCCTCCTCTGCCTCCCTTTCACTCGTCTCCTCAGCTCTCCTCTTCTCTCCTCATCTCCTCTGTCCTCCTCTGCCTATCATTTCTCGTCAGCTGAGCAGTGAGCCAGAACAGGACTGGGAACCTGCCCAGAAGCTTGCTGGCCGAGGGCAGGATCATGGACAAACTGCCGAGAGACCTTCTGATAGGAGCCAAGACACGCAGCACTCCTCGCGTCCTGCTATTTAAAGCACAAATCGTCAGAAGTGTATCTTCATGATAAAGTGTATCTTCAGAAAATGAGCTCTGAGGTGAGAAGTACAGCCTCCTCTCCTATCCCCTCCTCTCCTCTCCCCTCTTCTCCTCTCCCCTCCCCTCCCCCTCACAAGGTTTTTTTTGTTGTCGTTTCGTACAGTAAATAGATCTGATTGTTGACAATTTCAAACAGAGTTCTCCATTAACGCAGGCTGCTTTGTGCTAATCTGGAGCGAATCACAGTGGCCCTGAACAGACAGGAGGACGGCTGCTGCAGGGTGGAGATAAACGTCTGTCTGGCAGGGCCTGGGGGTCCAGGGTGTAATAACACTACTCCACGGTCAGATTTAGCCCGGGATGCAACGCCTCAGTCTTACGTATTGCTTCCAGAGATGTGGGTTAGTTACATTTTTCTGACAGGGCAGGACTGGAGAGATCTACCCTCTAAAACATGCACTCTCTTAACATTGAGGCACACGCACATACTGTAAATGCACACACGCACACACACACACACACACACATACAGTACACAAACAAACACATGCACAGACTCAAAACACCCAAATGGTATACATTTTGATGCACAAACACACACACGCAAAGTGCACACACAAAGTGGGGGGGGGGGAATTGTACCGAATATCAGACAGCGGTGTCTGGGGACTGGTAGAAAAGGAGGTTAAAATATTAATGTTTATGAAATATTAAAGGCATTCTCCATTGAACTCTGAAGTTTGGGATTGCAGTCTTTTGCAGTTGAGTGTTTACCTCTTGTGAGAGTAGGAAAGAGGATTTCTTAAGAGCTGGAAGGAATCTGTCAAGTCTTTTACAAACACATTCAGTTACCCTGCAACGTGCAAGGTAACATAACTAACTAAAGACTCCAGTGTCTCTTGGCAATTGTGACGGCCAGTCCACACACACACACACACACACACACACATAGCTACACACTCACACCTACCCCCACACCCGAACCTCACCCCATCCCTCCCTCAACAGACACAGACCCAACTTCATCTCACTCTTACCCCAACACACACACACACACACACTCACACACTCCCAGATCGCATGGTGCTGATCCACCTAGATGAGAGGCTCAGGCATGAGGGAACAACAGACGCTGGCCCTGATCCTCCTAGTCAGAGAGCCTGCTGCCCTCCCCCCATACCATCCCCATGACCCAAAAACCTTGCTTCACATCTCAGGACACTGCAATTTGGCACTAGATATTGGAAACAACGGCATGGCTATCAGACATTCTATTGAGAAGGACCGAAAACAAGCAACTGGTCATTTTCTAGAAATGCACGTTGTTGTTACATTTACATTTAGTCATTTGTTGTTGATGGGAAGGTCAAGAAAGTTGTGTTAAGGTTGCAGCATCAAAGATAGAGAGCCAGGTTAAATAAAGGTCTGAAGTGTGGCCAGGTGGATATAAAAAGTGTGTTTAGATGGGCATAATGGAGGGTGACAGATGCCCCAACCTCACCATCCTGGGCTGTCAGGGTCCTAGGTGCCCCCTGGCACTGATCACACCTGGCAAATGAGCCTTGCCAAACGAATGGGCCATTGCCTTTGCGATCTGACAGCACAACTTAATTGAAACTATCAATCAGAGTCTCTCCTCCTTGCCCAGCATGGATTATAGTCATTCACTCACTCTCCCTCTATCTCTCCCCCCCGCTCCTCCCCAATCGCATACCCAGACAGGCCAACACATGCACACACATACATACACACACACACAAACACACACACACACCAAATCAATTTGAGAAATCTCGTCCACCTGCCCCGCTCTCCTTCCCTCCTGTGAGGAAAACACACTAGCCAATGCCTGACAGCCGTAATTAATCAATTTATGAATCCTTCCGTTGAGCATTGTTTTGTACCTCCAACCAGTCTCCCGACGAGCCAAGCCTTCCGCAGGCTCTGCTGTGAGCCTCTGCAGCACTGCCTGAAGCGCCAACATTAAGATATGTCATGGTCTGGGCTGCAGGATAAGACATCATCATGCATCAGACCAGCACAGAACATGATGCCTGCTTCTGTAGAGAGATGATCAAATCAGAACACACAAAAGGAAACAGCGCTTCTCTCTCTCTCTCTCCCTCTCTCTCTCGCTCTCTCTGAAAGGCAGGAAAGAGTTAAACCTATTACAGGAGACCAATCAGGGTTTGGAGGGGGAGCGCACTGCAAACCTCTGCAGTGTGAGAGAGAGAGAGAGAGAGAGAGCGGGAGGGAGGGGAGAGAAGGGGAGGGAGTGGAGAGAGGGAAAGATACTAGGAGCACGGCAGATTGCACTCCACTCAACACACAGGAAGGGGGAGACGCGCAACAGAGACACAGACATAGTTGGAGGTGTGGAGAACGCATCACACGTTCAGTGTGAGGAGAGAGTGAGAGAAAGAGAAGAAAAGAGGAAGAAAGGATAGAAGCACGCACAGATTTTCGCAGGAAGAGAGGAGGTCGTTTTTTTTCGTCTTGGTTTTCCTTTCATTCAACACAGAGGAGAGGAGTGTTGTGGATAAATCAAAAATAAACGACACCTGTTTAGCGAATGACCTCTGCCATCTGTCCAGAGTAAACGTTCTATTGGTCCGTGAGAGAGCGGCAGAAGGAGAGGGAATGTGTATGGTGGAACCTCGGCTGCTGAGAATGTGGAGTTGGTGGGATTAGGCTACCGGACTGGACAGAAGGGGACAGGACACAGCTGGATTCCCGGGAAGGCGCTGGAACGTGAGTATTCCTCTGTTTTGATGGGCCACACTGCTAGACGTGCTGGGGATGAAAGCACTGCCACGGAAAGAGGGCTTCCAAGTTTTAGTGAACCTCAAAGATAAACATGTTTGTTACTGTGTGTGGTGACACGGAGACGGCCTCGGAGGTCTGCTGGTGTCAGATGAACTGAGTCGAAGATCAGGCTGACACTGTGACCATCTCATGCCAAAAGAAAACTGCTTCATGTGTTTGGTGAAGGAGCTGTAGGCCACCACGGCTTGTTGTGTGATCTTGTGTGAACATGTGTAACATGAATGAGGATGGGATCCTTATCCCAAGACACCTACATCTCATGGGAGCGTACTTAATGGGATAGAGAACAGCCTCTTCAAACCACATCAGGACTTTTTTCGGTCATTACTGCACCACACACGCCAACATGATACTACGGTGTTTGACACAGGTCTTGGAGATAAAACAAAGGGAAAACATGTTTTGAGAAGTTGTGCGTGCGTGTGTGTGTGGTCAGACGCTGGTGGGTGTCAATGTTGTGTTTGTTGTCCCTGTGTAGGCCATTAGCTGCAGCGTTATGATAATTTTATCAAAGTGACAGAAATCTATGGGCGAACAAGGAGACACAAGACTTTGTTAGGAGAGGGTTTGTTATGCAAATATCAAGCTCCTCGTAGTCTTTCCACAGACAAAATATAGTTTCATTCTTAGTTTTTTCTTGTCTGTCTCCTCCCTCTTCCTCCCTCTTCCTCCCTCCCTCTCTCTCTCCCCCTCTCCCTCCTTCCCTCTCTCTCTCCCTCTCTCTCAGGATGCTGAATGAAATGGTTGATGTTTGTTGAGGACAGATGAACGACGGTCCTATCTGATTGGCCCCTTGGTCAGTTTGTCCAATCACGGTCCAGGATATTTACCTCAGTGTAATTCAACAAGACCGGTCAAATCAACCTGCTCTCGTTTTGTAAAGAAAACCATCTAGAGTTAATCAGAATCAATCCCCCTTGCACGCACGCACACACACGCACCCAGACACACAGTGCTAAACAATCGCACACATACACTTTCATACCTCCCCTCCTTTCAACATAATGGGAATCTCACAGTACTTTTGTGCCTGATTTACAAGTCAATGTGATGAGAGAGCTCGGGGAGTAAAGGTCTGTTCCATTAGTGCTCACCAGGGGATAAAAGGAGTCAGTCTGCACTTACTGACCTCGCCAGGTTGTAGACCACACTCACACTGGCCTGCAGCAGTGCTGGTTCTCAGCCTGGGCCTGCATGGCCCTCCACCCTGGACTGAGAGCAACTCAGAGTCTCTGGATGCAGGAAGACTCCGACTGGAGGGATCACAACATTATTTGGTGATTGCGTTCTTCAGCTTTGCGTTCGACACCTGGGACGTCTTTTTTTTGGCAGAGGAGTTTTTTTTTGCAGTTGTGGGATGTACGGCACTTCCTGTTCGTCTCTGGAGGAGGACTCTGCGTCCTCGCACTCGCCCGGTGGCTCAGCAGACCTCCTGCCCGGGAATACTGTGAGTTTATAAACAGGACATGGCCCGGACAGTTTACCCCTGATCCAGTCATCCGTCAGCGACCCCCCTCCACCGCCTAAACAAACGAAAGGACGAAACAGAACAAGCGACAGAGAGAGACACAGTGAGAGAGACGGTGCAGAAAGACCTACACAGTACCTGTGTTCTCTCCCGTGTGGTAGTGGCAGATCACCAAACCCTGCCTGGTGTTTAGCAGGAAGAGCATCCTAGCAGTCAATCACAGACAGCCTACCACCTGGGGGAGGGGGAGGCAGGTGCTTCTCTGTCGGCCCCAGAAGAGAAGCCTTTACTGGGGGGAAGCCTGGCGCGGCCTGGATGCTTAGCTCTGCTGGAGCTGACCCCTCCTCCTCGTCCCCTGGTATGCTGGGCTTTCGTGCCTGTCTCTATGGATCCAACCACGCTCTCCGGCTCGACCACACACCCTTGGGGCTGAGATAGAGCTGGAGGGTTAGGGTAAGTGTTGTGTGATTACATGGGGCTGGTCTCGAGTGTGTGTAATCTGTGTCAACTTCACTTATCTATCGTTTTTCACATTTATTTTTAATTTTTTACATCACTCGCATGGTCACGTTACATTACTTAGGATTGACTAAACGTACGATATAAGATGAGACTGTTTGAAATGTAAAAAAGATATCAAAACGTTAAGACACCCTTTGCTAGGAATTTACATGGACAGCACAGACACTTGACCAAACACACCTGTGTGTTCATGAGACTTATACAAGACCCTTGTGCTGTAGTGACGCGTTCTTCTGATGAGTGTTGCATGGTGTGATCATGGGTCACGCTTAAAATAGTCCCAGCATTGCAGCCATGAGGAGAGGATATATAAGGGAGAAGTTAGTCATGCTCTGCACGTACAGTGCCCTGATCTACAGGACATGGATAGCAGTTAGCGTGCTTATAGAGCACACGCTCGTCTTCCATCATTTCGACCCAGAACATTTCCTTATTATTTGATAAATGGCAGAATTAGCACCGACAGGTTTTCACACGTACATTTTTTTTTTGCAATTGCAAAGATGCAATTTTATTCTTGCATCGTAAGAACAATCTGCTGTCCCAATTCCAGCCTGCCTTTTGAAATTGTGATGAGCTAGACTTCGGATGTGAGGTGCTCCTCTAATCACACTCCCGGCTGTTCGAATAACACCAAAAACTGTCTCTTTCTGTCTCCCCTCCTCTCTCTCTCTCTCTCTCCACCCCCCTTCCTTCCTCCAGGATAATGCATATCCTTTCCCATCTGGAAGACAAAGTCACCATGAGCAACGTCACCGTCACCGACAACTCCGAGCCCATCAGCCGAACCATGAGCCTCTCCGAGCCGTACCCCTACCCCCTCAGCTTCCAGGTGTCCCTCACAGGGTTCCTCATGCTGGAGATCCTGCTGGGCCTCAGCTCCAACCTCACCGTGCTGGCCCTCTACTGCATGAAGTCCAACCTCATCAGCTCCGTGTCCAACATCGTCACCATGAACCTGCACGTCCTGGACGTGCTGGTGTGCGTGGGCTGCATCCCCCTCACCATCGTGGTGGTCCTGCTGCCCCTGCGGGGAGACAAGGCGCTGATCTGCTGCTTCCACGAGGCCTGCGTCTCCTTTGCCAGCGTCGCCACCGCCGCCAACGTCCTCGCCATCACCCTGGACCGCTACGACATCTCCGTCAAGCCGGCCAACCGCGTGTTGACCATGGGTCGCGCCCTGGCTCTGCTGGCGGCCATCTGGGTGCTGTCCTTCCTTAGTTTCCTGGTGCCCTTCATGGAGGTGGGCTTCTTCGCCCAGGGTCAGGTGGAACTCAACCAGACAGTGGTGGCTCACCCTAACCAGTACTACACAGAGCTGGGTCTATACTACCACCTGCTGGCCCAGATCCCAATCTTCTTCTTCACGGTGGTGGTCATGCTCATCACGTACTCCAAGATCCTGCAGGCGCTCAACATCCGCATCGGCACGCGCTTCCACGCCTCGCAGAAGAAGAAGGCCAAGAGGAAAAAGCGTCCGTCCATGACGCCCATGACGCCCCAGCAGGAGGGCCCGGAAGGGTCCCAGAGCAGCGGCGGTGTGCGCATGCCCACGCTGGGCATGCGCACCTCGGTGTCCGTCATCATCGCCCTCCGGCGGGCCGTCAAGCGGCACCGGGAGCGGCGGGAGCGGCAGAAGCGCGTGTTCCGGATGTCGCTCCTCATCGTGTCCACGTTCCTGCTGTGCTGGACACCCATCACGCTGCTCAACACCGTCATCCTGAGCGTGGGCCCCAGCGACGCCACCGTCAAGCTGAGGCTGGGCTTCCTGGTCATGGCGTACGGGACCACCATCTTCCACCCTCTGCTCTACGCCTTCACCAGGCAGAAGTTCCAGAAGGTTCTGAAGAGCAAGATGAAGAAGAGGGTGGTGTCTATCATCGAGGCGGACCCTCTGCCTAACAACGCGATCATCCGCAACTCCTGGATCGACCCAAAGAGGAACAAAAAGGTGACATTTGACGACAAGGAGGCCCGACAGAAGTGTCTTTCTTCCGAGGACGTGGAGTGAACTGCTGTGCTCCCGGAGAGAACAGGACTCTCTCACCCCTTAGGGAGCAGTGACAAAAGGGAATCACTCATCCAAAGCAGAACTGTAAATATTCTGTGTATTTAAATGTACAAAACATCAGAGGTGGATAATTTATTTCTATTTAATGATATCAAAACGCAGGTACAAAATACTAGGTTGCCTATAGACATCTAGTTCTGTAGATAATGCATGGCTTTTTTTGTAACCGTAGTGACACAAACATGGTGTACATATATATAAAATACATTTAAAACTAGAGCAAATAGGCTGTATACTGTATATGTGTATATTTATAATAAATTTGGTGTTTACTCACTTAGTGTAGCTGCAGGTTCCCTGTGGCCTGGTCTGTCTATAAAGGCTGTGCAGCCATGAATCATAGTGACAGACGCTCCTCTGCATCCAGCTGTCTCCAGTTAGGTGTCATTTACGGCAGGGCGGAGCCTCTAAGGCCACCAGGTCAGATTAGGAGCAGTGTATCTGTCAGCGTAGGTGGAAGAGAGAGAGAGAGAGAGAGAGAGAGAGAGAGAGAGAGAGAGAGAGAGAGAGAGAGAGAGAGAGAGAGAGAGAGAGAGAGAGAGAGGCAAAGGAAGGTGAAGCGGGAGAGGGGAGAAGGTGGACGAGAGAGAGGGAGAAGGGGTCGAGTATGAAAGAAATAGAGAGAAGGTGCAGGGAGAGAAAGGTTGAGAGGGAAGAGGGAGATGATTAAACGTGGCTCTAATAAGAAAGGGGGTCAGTAGGAAGGGGAAGGAGCGGGCTGTGCTTCTTCACAGGGCCGGGTGGAAACAGGCTTTAGCGCCATGTTGTTCGCCTCGCTATTTACGACCATGGAGTAATCCACAAAACACACACACGTCACCCTTCGCTTTGATGAAAGCCAGGGTCTGTTTCTAAAGTCAATATTGGACATAGTAGGACTCTAATGTGATTGTTCAACATAGGAAGAATATAGGGGAGGGGAAGGACATGGAAATGGGGAAATGGATCGGTGAAAATAAGTGAAAATATGACTGGATTATCATATTGTATTCACATATTGTAAAGATCAGAACATGTCACAGAGTATGTTCGTCACGATCAATGACTGGGGGTTGAAGGAGATTGAAATTAGCTTCCCTCAATGCCTCTGTAAAAACAAGTGACCCCAGAGTCCAACCCTGCAGTAATAGAACACAGACAAAAACAGATCTCTGCTACGATGCAGACATCTGTCTACATCCCAAAGCCTGGTGCTATTTTATTCTTCTGTTGAAGAATTCAGCATTCAGCCTTTATCCAGTCCCTTCTATGAAGAACTTCACTTATTACATTTGGTCTTCCTTGAGGCAACAGATGTGGTGCCTACTTATACAGCACTGTACAACTGTGTGCTGGTCATTAGCATATATATAAAACCATTGTCATTCTGCTCTGAGCTCTGCCTGTGCTTCACATACATGTTTAACTATTACAATCCTCAGTTCACAAATTACACATAACATGCCATACTCGGGCAAATTCATGTCCTGAAACTAAATACGCATAGACACACATCCACCCACCCACACACACACACTCACAGACACACACACACATACACCCACACAGACACAGTCAACCACACACACAGACATCCATATATCCACACGCACATCCTCCCACACACACAGTGTAGGCTACTACTGTATGTCAGTAGTAGGAGGGAGTCAGGTGGCTGAGCGGTGAGGGAGTCGGGCTAGTAATCCGAAGGTTGCCAGTTCGATTCCCGGTCATGCCAACTGACGTTGTGTCCTTGGGCAAGGCACTTCACCCTACTTGCCTCGGGGGGGAATGTCCCTGTACTTACTGTAAGTGGCTCTGGATAAGAGCGTCTGCTAAATGACTAAATGTAAATGTATGTGGGGAGGGAGCCTCGGAGTTCCCTTTTAATCCAAGTAGATCCAAGGGAATGGAAGTGCCTCCTGCCAGAGGTGCACCTCCACCTCAGTCACATGGTGCGTGCAGCACAGCTCCACAGGGGGGCAGCTGATAGGAGGATATCGATGGAGGGCTTCTGTGGTGACCCGGGACCCTGTCATGAACAGGAGGCGTGGGAGTCCTAGCAACCCTGAGCTCTGATTGAGAGATGAGATGGGACGCGGGCCAGGGAACAGGCTGGCAGGCCAGGCAGGGAAACTGAGCCGGCATGGAGGTTCACGGAGCCCCTAAGCTGGGGGGAGAGTCGACCGGCTCATCCCAACCTCCAGAACCTCGTGTCAAAACACTGGTCTTTACGCAAAACTCTCATCGCCAAAAGATAATGGAAAACATGGGAGAGGACGAGGGCTTTTCTGCAGAGTGCAGGTCAAGCGTTATTCAAAATAATCAAGTTGCATTTGCCCCGTATTGATCCTCAAAGCAGTGATGGGATGCATACTGACATCCTAATTGTTATTTCATAGTATGCGTCTCAAAAATAATTGAAATTGATTGCCCTTGAAAATGGGTCCCGTGAATGAACTGGGGTTGTTTATGCGTGACTAGTACAGTCTGTGTCAGGTGACGTGTCAGGTGACGTGCTGGCCACTCACAGCCTCAGTGTCCTCTGACTGGCATGTGGGACCCCCACTAGGCCCACCATTCATACAGCACACACTTTTATACTGGGTTACTATCCAACATTGTATATCCAACAGTGTCCACATGCTACAGGTTGAATTTAAGTGTACTGTTAAAACAGTCAAGACAGTATGGTGTACAGTGCTGTGAAGAACACATAAGACCTGTCTGCCGATAAACTTCAACTGACATACTTGACTGCATTTTAATTAAGTGATTTAGAGGGGTGCTAATCTACATGTGGGATAACATCTAATACCTCACTTGCAGTATTCTACCAATGGATGTTAACTGACATCAATTAAAAAGTGTATTGGTTACCTCAAGGCATCTTTCATCCCTGAAGGAATTATCTTTTTCAATCTTCATTGCTATCGCATTCATGTGTTAATCTCTGCTTTCTTTCACATTACTCCCAAGCGTCAATCATCTACAAGGGCTATCCACTTTGAATAAATTGAACTGATAGTGCCTGCAGCCGGAGGGAATTACCATCTCTCTTTTCTAACTCAGGTGGCTTCTCCAAACAAAAAAAGCAATTTACCCGAACTTTTAATCATGAGTCATCCTGCGTGTGAGCAGTGAGGTGACAGCTCTCGCCTTCTGATGACACCGCGCCACACTGAGAAGAACTCCCCATACGGGCAATCACCACGCAGAACAAGTTCATATTCATGAACTGTTCAGAGGGCCTCGGGCACCTGCCCTCTGTTCCCAGTGCAAGAAATGATCTTGTGGGTGATTAGCATGTTGGTCTAGTTAGCATACCAGAAACCTTGGAGCTTTGAGCTAACCTCGGGTCAAAGAGCTGGTCAGTTTAACCAGACCAGGTGCAGCCAATTTGACAAAGTCAACAACACGTTCATGGCTGCCATGAAACCATTTGCCCTTGTGCGCCCCCTCCTCCCTCCATCCTCTCCCCAAACAGGCCTTTGCCACTTTCCTTATCATCCTGTCCACTATCTCTCCCTATTTTTCCTCTCAGATACAGGTCTGCTTTCTTAACCAACTTTTCTCTCCAGGTCAGATAGGATCTGTCCTGGCCTTAGCTCTCGGTCCAGCCCAGACTCAGAGAATGAAAGCCGGGGAGAATCACATTACTCTCTCCATACCCTGTCTTTATTGGGTTAGGTCAGCCAACAGTGAACTGTCATTTTGCCATCATGGAGAAGAGGAAAGTGAATTAAAAAGGTTCAGACAGCACCAATTGGCAAATTGTTGCTCACGGTCAATTTCTAAGTGTGGCTCTGGCTTAGGATTGACAAATAGAATAGGTCTTGATACAGAAGATATCTTTTTCAATTTGAGAACCAATTTGACCAAATTTTGGATGGTGAAGAGGATAATGAAATGTGAGTAGATGAAATAGCCTTGGCTTTAAGCTGACCTTGAGAACATTGAGACAGGGGTTCAGGAGCAATAGTAATGGAGCAGCCCTTCCAATCACTGCCTTGTCTGCTATCTATAGAACCACTGTGTAATCAGTTCCTGCACCACTACAAGTCAACAAGTCCATTTAATAGATGTAATAAACTGGAGAATGAAGTTCGCCAATGCAAAAGACATGTCCTCAGGCCACAAAGGCAGATCGATATCTTATAACCTACACTAATTCAGTCATTGTGTACCGATTTATAATACCATTTCTAATATAAAATATCACATGGAACCAGATTATGGTTAATGCTGAGATAAACCTGCGTCAGATATAACAGCATGCCTTGTCCCGTGTGTGGGTTGTGTTTGTGTAGGAGTTTTTGGATGTTTCTGTGTGTCCATGCGTGTGTGTGTGCGCGCGTGTGTGTGTGTGCTTCTGTGACCCTGCGTGTCAGGCTGATGATTTTATCAGGAAGTGACACGGCGCCTGCTGTTGTGAACGAGCAGGGACAGAGAGAGGCCATGAGAGAGAGAGAGGCCAGGAGAGAGAGAGGCCAGGAGAGAGAGGCCAGGAGAGAGAGGCCAGGAGAGAGAGAGGCCAGGAGAGAGAGAGAGGCCAGGAGAGAGAGAGGCCAGGAGAGAGAGAGGCCAGGAGAGAGAGAGGCCAGGAGAGAGAGAGGCCAGGAGAGAGAGAGGCCATGAGAGAGAGAGAGGCCAGGAGAGAGAGAGGCCATGAGAGAGAGAGAGGCCAGGAGAGAGAGAGGCCAGGAGAGAGAGAGGCCAGGAGAGATAGAGAGGCCAGGAGAGAGAGAGGCCAGGAGAGATAGAGGCCTTCCCTCCAAACTCGAGGGACTCAACTGGAACAGCACGTACCACAAACCAGAGCAGCCAGAGCAGGGCTGAACTCAACTCCTAAACATATCATAATAGAGGATGTCTGTGTGGGTTATGATTTCTGGAAGGTGTCCTGCATGCATGGATCATGAACAGCTCAAAGAAACGCGGTCAAGTTGCGCTATGAACCTGCTGACTGCAGACATGTTCTCAGGAAACTGACAAGAGGATTATAAAATGATCTCTAATAAAATAAGAGATCTGACACACTTCCATTATCCCCAAGCTTTCCTGCTCCGATTCTCTCATTAGGCAACAGTACCACCCTGTGGAGATATCTATGTACTGCAGCACTGTGAAGTTGCACATGTGATTCCGATGATATAGAGGGATTTGTTAACATTTAGTAGCTGTGCCGTAAATAACTTAATACAAAGAGTTAACAAATGAGTCACTATAGTTTACTGGTAGCTACTAGTCTAGGAATGTAAAGAAACAAAGGATACAGGTTCAGTGTTGTGAAAGGCAGGCCCTGAGGTCGTACAAAGAGTGTAGCGTACACAGTTTAATCTGAGAGATTTCGTGTCTAATTGCATGCTAAATAAAATTGACACTATCAATACACTTCAAAACATTTTCAATATTAGTGGAGCTTTTTTACATGAACGTTGAACTTGTCTGACGTGGCAATGAAAATAGGACAACTAGCTACTAAACTAGAAATTGCTATAATGTTCAAATGGTACATTCTTTGAATGCCAGTGTAATCGAAGAGTACCAAGATGGCAACGAGCTACAGGGTTATTTATAGGTCCAGGGCATCCTATGGATGGAGTAGGGTAATGTATGCAATGAGGATCAGGAATATACGCTTTGGCTACACGAAGCTAATTTGTCAGCGGTAGCCTACTTTACAGGAACTGTGATTTTGTTGTCATTAGAAGGGCTCTCAAGTTTTAACTAAAGTTTTGCGTGAGATTACCCTACCTGTCAACGTTTGGGTACTAACATCCTGGAGAGCGGGGGACTGGTGTATAATTTGACAGCTCAACTTGGCAGAAAATGTACCCCGTATGCCTGCGACTCGTCCATTATTTGGACTAGTTTCCCAAGTTGGTCTCTAGACCCTGACAGTTCCCCACTACTGTGATTATGTCACTATTAACAAATCCACTGAAGAGGGTCTCAGCAATGGAAGCGAACCTCGCACAACGAATACCTCCGTTCTGTAGGGTGTCCTGTTCAACTTGTTGTCAACTGACGTCAGAACATTGGTCACGAACAGCTGTTGTGAGGGTCGGACTAGGGGGGGGTGTTTCGTTAGAAACTCCCGATCTGCAAATCTTTTGTAGGGTAAGATTATTACTGTTTTTGTCTGCAAGTTTAGCAATTTGTCGTCGAGTTTCCTGCATAAAAAATACCCACAGCTAACAAGTTGAACGGTGTGGGTAGGTTCAAGACCAGTAACGCAGACTGAATGAATAGTGTGCTCACTCTCAACCTGTCGCTGCTCGTTTACAGTAATATTAGTGTGCTATTATTTAGGGTGAACTGTCTGAAAGTTTTGTTAGTAGTTGAAAACGTGGTGTGTATAAAATGTAGGTCTTATCGTCTCTGAATGAAGAGTATAGGCCCCAAAATGTTAACTACCTTGTCTTCAAAATATTGCAACATTAGCACCTACAACCAAGGCCGTAATCATAATATATATCGCCCCCGTTATTCAAATCTGGTCAAAATGTCCCCCCCCCAATATATTGATATAAAAATATAAATGTGCTACGCTACCATAGGCAACCACGCACGCTGTCTGAAATTATCATAACAAATTTAATTCGTCCCCCCCAATGTTGACTCCATGGTTACGGCCTTGCCAACACAAATGTTTCATGCATTATGTTAATTATACAAAATCTTTTTTCAATTAATTTCTTCCTTTCTTCCAGCCTATTCAATTATATTGAATTATTGTGTTCGATTTAGCTAAATCATTTAAGATTCTGTTGTACATTTGCCTCCTCGGCATGCAGATAACATACCTTATTCTTCCAGGATTCTCCCTGTCAGGATGACTCTGCAGTGGACTGTGGTGGCTCTCTTTCTTTACGTGGAGATAGCTCTCATTCTCCTCCTATGTCTACCCTTCGTATCAGCCAAGAGGTAGCCAAGAGTAGAGGCCAAAACATAATTCCTTTTCTCCCCAGTAGAGTGCATCAATATTCTCTCCACAATCCTTTCATCCTAAATGCTCCCTTCTCTCTCATACAGATGGAGGTCTGTTTTCAATTTGAGTATATGGAATTGGTTATCTCCTTACTGGAACAAATGCTTCTTTACCATGATCATCATCCTCATAGTCCTCTTCCTGGGTGAGTCTGTTTTCAGTGTGGTCTCTAGTCTGGAGTTGATTGTGGAAAAATTGTTGCAATGCATGCACGTGTTAACTGTGGTCGACTGTGAGGTAGTTAGTCTTGCTGACATTTTCCGTGCTTCTCCTTTGACCTCTGTGTCATCCCCTGGCTCAGATGCCCTGCGTGAGGTGAAAAAGTACTCCGCTTCTGAGCCCATGCAGGATGCCAAACTCAACCCCAACCTGTTTGATCACATGCACATGAAGCTGTTCAGAGCCCAGAGGAATCTCTACATCTCAGGCTTCTCTCTGTTCCTCTGGCTGTGAGTGTTTCCTCCCACACACTCAAACTTAGGGGGCTTCGCCCTGTAGTTACGCTCTGCCGATTTGTATGTCAAAATTATGTTCACTGGTGTGTGTTTAAGTGACACGACACGTGAGGCCAAACCTCTAACTAGCCTCGAACTCCTCTAGTGTTTGTTTTTTATCACCATACGGATCTAGCTGGCTTTTTAACAAACGGTCTCAGGCACAGATGTGATGTTTCAAAATACATCACAAAATGAAGGTCTGGGTACTTACAGAGCCTACTTGGACGATACTGAGTTCTCCCTCGGACCCTCTCTCTTCCCGTATGCGTCTGTCTCCAGAATCATGCGGCGCGTGGTCACCCTCATAAACCAGGTGGCCAGCTCCGCAGACATGGAAGCCAGCCTGCAGGTACAGACAGACAGTGCCAACCAATCAGCAAAGAAGTACCAGGAGGACAACCTGCGACTCAGAAAGGTAAGAGAGGGGGAGCGGGAGAGAGAAGGGGAGGGATTGAGGGTGAGGTGAGGGATTGATCAGAGGCCAAGGGGTTGAGGGGGAATAATTGAGGGAGAGAGTGAGTAATTGAGGGAGAGAGTGAGTAATTGAGGGAGACAGTGAGTACTTGAGGGAGAGTGAGTAATTGAGGGAGAGAGTGAGTAATTGAGGGGGAGAGTGAGTACTTGAGCGAGAGTGAGTAATTGAGGGAGAGAGTGAGTAATTGAGGGGGAGAGTGAGTACTTGAGCGAGAGAGTGAGTAATTGAGGGAGAGAGTCAGTAATTGAGCGAGAGAGTGAGTAATTGAGGGAGAGAGTGAGTAATTGAGGGGGAGAGTGAGTACTTGAGCGAGAGAGTGAGTAATTGAGCGAGAGAGTGAGTAATTGAGGGAGAGAGTCAGTAATTGAGCGAGAGAGTGAGTAATTGAGGGAGAGAGTGAGTACTTGAGCGAGAGAGTGAGTAATTGAGCGAGAGAGTGAGTACTTGAGCGAGAGAGTGAGTAATTGAGCGAGAGAGTGAGTAATTGAGGGAGAGTGAGTAATTGATGGAGAGAGTGAGTAATTGAGGGAGAGTGAGTAATTGAGGGAGAGAGTGAGTAATTGAGGGAGAGAATGAGAACCTGAGGGGACTGTGGAGTCCCCCTCGTCCCACCTAGCTGGTCTGCCACATGTGACCAGGCCATGCTGGTCGTGTCTTGGCTAGTGAAGAGATCCTGACTCTGTGTTTTGGCCGCTCAGGTTCTGCTGGATGAGGAAAAGGCCAACTCGGCACAAGCTCGACAGGTAACCCACAACATCGAACTGGACTCATCATTCTGTCCAGTACAACTTGATGAGTCCAGAACAGTGAATAATGATGAACAGACTGCAAAGACTCGGTAAGATCTAAACTATTAAACAGGTGTTTTGGTAAACATTGAAATGTGTCCCTGCAGATTCTTTATGATGGAGAGGGAGGAAAAAAAGATAAATAATTGTGAACGGCACCAACGATGACATCGACGAAGACAAAAGCTTCCTGTAAACCTGTATGTGGATCTCTTTAAGCAAGTGTTTTAACCCATCAATAAAACAACAATATGGTCAAAGATACCATGTGTATTCTACACACAATTAACACAATTAATAATGATCCTTATATATTTTCATAACAGGACAAAAATTGCATGATTAGTGAAATAGGTTTGAAATCCCCTTTGAAGCTCGGCCAAGACGAATGTGCATTGCTTGGATTAAACCCAAAGCCGTCTGCATGTTCTATCAAAGCTACTTTACTGTGAGGCGAAAGTATTAGAAAACAGAGCAGAGGTGTGTGTGTGTGTGTGTGTGTGTGGAGCGGGTCAGGGGTTTAAATACTATTAAACACCAACATCATGTCGTTGTTTACCATAGAGGGTGAGGATGAACGGATGAGATTGTTGTTCACAGATTGTGTTTTTCCCTGTTCATGTAATGCCCTTGTTTGTCTACAGACTAAATCAATTTGACAACGAGCTATAGGGGTGTATTAGTGCATAACCACGTATTATTAGGCTGATGTCATCCAGAACGCAACGCTTTTCCACATTATGAAACTTGAGGACTCGGAACAGTATTTGTTTAGTGGCACGTGGTTTTGTCTATCCGTTTGCAGAAAATAAACATTTGAACAAACATGGTGTTGGAGGTTTCATGCATGATATGAGTTTACTAAAGATGTGTTTTAACATACAGATTATTATGATGGATGGCTTTTATAGAAACCTAGTGTGAATAAGATTGTTTCCTTACCCACTGTTTGTCATTTTAATTTAACATAAATCAGCAGTAAGGGAAAGACACTTTGAAAATGAACTGTATTAAAATGATTGAAAAGATGAGGCACACTGGTGAATACACACTTTACAATCAGGTAGATACAGTTAGGTACTGGAACCTTGAAGTCTCCTCACAAGTCACACAGTATATACCTTCAAATTCAAACTTTGGAAACATAAAGACCGTTAGACCCACAACATTGCGATTACAGAATTTCATCTTTTTTTGTGGGGGGGGGGGAATCAAACAGCAATGTATGTGTTAACGTTGTCAATAAATACACACCTTACTGTGCATTTGGTTGAAGGACTGAGGAATACAGAACTGTGATGCATTCTTGAAGCATAAAAAGAGATGGCCACATATACAGTCACAAGATATTTTCCTGGTGACCCAGTTAGTTTCTGCTGCTGTTTGCCTCTTACTGCTCTGACTGCAACACAGCTTCCTGGATATGCATACAAATGGAGAGAGCTGTACACAGTTCCAGTTATAACCTTTCAAACCCTGTAGGGACAGAAATGCTTAAAGAAAAATATAAAGTGAAAAATAGTCTGCCTTCAAAATGGCCGATAAGTCCACAGTCTTTGACTCACAACGCCAACATAACAACAAAAATCACATTCCTTTCTACAAAAAAGACGGTTCCATTTATATAAAATATGTTTTGTTTTTTTTTAAATTTTACATTCAAGAAATAGCATTTTTTGCATTTATATTGAAAACAACTCAAATAATTTCACATTTGTCAACAGAATTCCTGTACAAATATATACTCTGTGCTCTATGAAAGTGTCCATGGCAGCCTGTCTTCTCTTCAGACCTCAGGTCGTACACGAAACAGCCCCACCTAGGACAGCCCCACCTAGGACAGCCCCACCTAGAACAGCCCCACCTAAACAGCCCCCCCTAAACAGCCCCACCTAGAACAGCCCCACCTAGGACAGCCCCACCTAGGACAGCCCCACCTAGGACAGCCCCACCTAAACAGCCCCACCTAGAACAGCCCCACCTAGAACAGCCCCACCTAGGACAGCCCCACCTAGGACAGCCCCACCTAGAACAGCCCCACCTAGGACAGCCCCACCTAGGACAGCCCCACCTAGGACAGCCCCACCTAGAACAGCCCCACCTAGAACAGCCCCAACTAGGACAGCCCCACCTAGAACAGCCCCACCTAGAACAGCCCCACCTAGAACAGCCCCACCTAGGACAGCCCCACGTAGAACAGCCCCACCTAGGACAGCCCCACCTAGGACAGCCCCACCTAAACAGCCCCACCTAGAACAGCCCCACCTAGAACAGCCCCACCTAGAACAGCCCCACCTAGAACAGCCCCACCTAGGACAGCCCCACCTAGGACAGCCCCACCTAGAACAGCCCCACCTAGAACAGCCCCACCTAGGACAGCCCCACCTAGAACAGCCCCACCTAGAACAGCCCCACCTAGGACAGCCCCACCTAGAACAGCCCCACCTAGAACAGCCCCACCTAGGACAGCCCCACCTAGGACAGCCCCACCTAGGACAGCCCCACCTAGGACAGCCCCACCTAGAACAGCCCCACCTAGAACAGCCCCACCTAGAACAGCCCCACCTAGAACAGCCCCACCTAGGACAGCCCCACCTAGGACAGCCCCACCTAGAACAGCCCCACCTAGAACAGCCCCACCTAGGACAGCCCCACCTAGAACAGCCCCACCTAGAACAGCCCCACCTAGGACAGCCCCACCTAGGACAGCCCCACCTAGAACAGCCCCACCTAGGACATTACATTTAGTCATTTAGCAGACGCTCTTATCCAGAGCGACTTACAGTCCCCACCTAGAACAGCCCCAGGGAGGCCCCAGGGAGGCCCCAGGGAGGACACACGGTCTGGGGGGGGGATCACAGGCGTGTCTCCCTGTCAGGGTTGAAGTCCAACACCCGTAGAAACTGCTCACAATGTATCGAGTTGCTCTCCTCCTTCCTCAGCAACTCTGACTCTCTGTTCCCATTGGCCAGGGATTTTTTCTCCTCTTCCTTGATATGTCTCTTGAGTAAAGAGAACCCCAGGATGCACAGGAAGAAGGACAATGTTCTCAGGCCCAGTGTCAGTCCCAGGTACAATATCCTACAACACAAACAAGTATCTTAAAGTCAAATACCATCCCAAGAGAGCAACGACTCCCAACTTCTAACAGTTTATTGTATTGACTCGGTACTGACCTGTATGCTGTCGTGTTGTATATCCTACACGCTCCTCTTCCTCCACATCGCTTGTATCCCCACTTCAGACAGGTGGTGTCAATGATGGCCCCAAAGTAGATTGGGGCTGGGATTCCAGCTGCAAGCACAGGAAAGGTGAGGGTGGGCCGATGTAGCATCACAATGACAACATGTCGAACACTCAATGTTTGTGCACCGAATCTGAAATACAGAGGGTTGGGGATATTTCTAAAGCAGACCAAAGTGACATCATACCAAGGGTTCGAGTAGCCAACGTGTGAACACCAAGGGCGAGGGATTTCAATTCTGGCTTCATACATCTAAAAGAAGGACAGATAAGTCAACATTCGATAGGTTTAAAACCTCTCAAGAGGCGCAGACCGATGGGAGATTGCAGTTCAGCGTCCTGGCCAGCGGGGGGGGGCGACTGACCTGATGAGCAGCACGAAGCCGGGCGTTCCTCCCAGCGAGATGATGAAGGAGCTGAGCACAGCGAGAGCCAGGAAGTAGGGGAACACTTTGTCACAGTTGTCCCTGTGGAGACAGTGTCCCAGAGCTGCCGTCAGGTTTGCTGTGTGAGAGCCTGCAGACGCCACACATCTGCACTGGTCGAAAACCTGGTGGGCGACACGGCGAGATCAACACACGAGGCTAGCAAAAACACCAGCTCTGTCACTTTTCATACAGCTCATCACAACCTTGTGGGATGTGTCAAAAAGCATGTTAAATTAAAGCACCATCGACCTAGACAGAATATGAGGTTGTGTGTGTGTGTGTGTGTGTGTGTGTGTGTGTGTCTCTGCACACATCAGCATAACAGCCATAGCGAGAGCCAGGTGAGCCAGGTGTCACCAGCTGACCGTGGTTTTGCCGGAGCCAGAAGACGATGAGCAGCCAGCCAGACAGGGTGACACATAGGTGATGCCGTTTTCACCACAAACGGGGTCCCAATCCTTCCCGGAACACAGACAGCCGGAGTTACACTCCGAGAACTGAGAGCTCTCGTGGTAGGACAAGCTCTCCACCCTGGGCGTGGAGGGAGGGAGAGAAAGGGAGAGAGAAATAAAGAGAGAGAAAGGGAGAGAGAAATACAGAGAGAGAAAAAGAGAGATAATGAGAGAAAGGGCACATGCATGTTAACATGAAATAATAATGAATCAAAGCAAAGGTTGACATTACAAATATATAGACATCTATCTGAAAAAGTGTTGATGAGATACAGACTGTATCTTTTCACTGTAAAATGCATTGGTCCGAAATGTTGTTCCTGCAGTCCCAGGAACAACATATAAACCATTCACTGGCTGGCGTGTTCTATGGGAACTGCTTTCTAGAGGGGCTCTATAAATAGACCTTTCCAATTAGACATGAGGGAAGAACATGACATTTGCATACAGTCAGGAGAGGAGGAGAGGAGGAAAGGAAAAGGAGGAGAAGAAGAGAGGAGGAGGAAAGGAGGAGAGGAAGAGAGGAGGAGAGGAGGACAGGAAGAGAGGAGGAGAGGAGGAGGAGGAGAGGAAGAGAGGAGGAGAGGAGGAGGAGGAGAGGAGGAGGAGAGGAGGACAGGAAGAGGAGGAGAGGAAGAGAGGAGGAGAAGAGGAGGAGGAGAGGAAGAGAGGAGAAGAAGAGGAGAGGAAGAGGAGATGAGGAGGAGAGGAAGAGAGGAGGAGAGGAAGAGGGGAGGAGAGGAAGAGAGGAGGAGGAGGAGGGGAAGAGAGGAAGAGAGGAGGAGAGGAAGAGAGGAGCAGGAGAGGAGGAGGAGAGGAGGAGGACAGGAGGAGGAGGAGAGGAAGAGAGGAGGAGAAGAGGAGGAGGAGAGGAAGAGAGGAAGAGAGGAGGAGAAGAAGAGGAGGAGAGGAAGAGGAGATGAGGAGGAGAGGAAGAGAGGAGGAGGAGAGGAGGAGGAGGAGGAGGAGGAGGAGGGGATGAGAGGAGGAGAGGAAGATGAGGAGGAGGAGGAGAGGATGAGAGGAGGAGAGGAAGATGAGGAGGGGAGGATGAAAGGATAAGAGGAGGAGAGGATTGCGTACCCGGTGTAAGACACAGTGATTCCTGCCACCTTGGCGTTCTCACAGCCCAGGGTGAAGAAGAAGAGGGACAGGAAGTACCCCAACAGGGAGGTCCCAAAGGCAAACTTGGCCGCTCCCATGATGCCCAGCTTGAACTTCTTCATGATCACACCCCCAGAGAACATCCCCAGAGCAACGGCGGGGATGTTGATCATGCCTGCCAACCGACCAATCAGGACAGGGTTAGACACGTCACGGGGAGGGACCAATTGCTCTTCGGGAAAGGCATCAAAGTCGGCGTGGCTCATTCATATCAAAGTGGCTTGATCCATATTTTATGTGAAGTGGTCATGTCATGAGATGAAAATGTCTTTTGATGCTTGAAAGGATGGGGAGATATAGGATGTGTTTCTGAAAACCCCTCGCTCCCTCACTCCACTACTGCACCAACTCATTTAGAAGGGGGAAGGGGGAGAGGGGGGAGGAGGAGGGGGGGAGGTCAAGTTACAGAAGCATCAGCCCACTGTTTTAAACAGTATCTTTTAACATGGCAACATGGTCACTTAATGTCTCTTTTATAAATTATACTTTCACATTCATTGTGTGTCTCATGTCACAGTGACTGCAGTAATTGCGGGGAAATCACAGGCATCAATGGTGCAGCTGTCATTAGTAGGAAAACTACTAAGACATGAATAATAGATAAAAGATGAATCATGAAACTCTCAATTTACAATCCAAGTTTCGTAAAAGGAAAAAAAGAAAAAAAAGTATATATTAAAAATTAAACGATTTAAAAAATAATTTCAACACAACTTTCAACAGCACATTCTGGTACGTAACACAAAACAAACAGACACGACTCACCCATGAGAAAGTTTGCCTTCGAGGCAGACTGGCCGTAATGTTGCTCGATGTACTTGGGTTTATAGGTTACCATGCCAATGAGCGAGTTGAATTGTATAATGGTCACGCACAGATAAATGCCGTATAACGGATTTCCTAGAAGAGTTTTCAACGTTGGAATGAATTCTGTGGGAGGAAATAAAACAGAATTATGTAAATACATTTACTTCCATATATAAAGGTCTTGCACTGATATAGTCCTTTATTGACACTATGCATACCTGATGTATTGTGTGATATAGTATACATTATTTAGCAAATGCTTTCATCCAAAGCAACAACCTCTTGATCCAGAGTCAAGTGCTCTATCCACTGAGCTATACCCTCCCAACCATCAAACTATTCCATCACTATTTCATACAATATCAGTCAATACTGTAACATATCAATACTGTAAGATATACTGTGGCACTAACAGTATAGTACCCGTGTGCGCTACCTTTGGCCATCACATGGAAGTTGGCAGGTTCCTCTGGCCTGAACTTGTGCTGCATGGTGGGGGAGTCCCTGATGAACCTGGCCTGCTCTGGGGTGCAGCTGGCATCGTGCTTCTCAAGGGGCATGGGCAGAGACTTGGGCAGGAACCAGAAGGGCACGGCGGACATGAGGGTGATGGCCCCGGCGATGAGGTAGCCCAGCCACCAAGCGCCGACCCACCGGGCGTCGCTAGGGGTGATGGTGACACTCTCTGTAGAAGGGGGGGGGGGGGGGGGGGGGGGGGATAAAACAACTGAGAAACAGCACCTCTCTCCTCCCCTATCCCAACATATACACTATTACCATATATACATAAAACATGCACATATAACTATATACTACTATGCAGTGCTGTGGAGTAGAGAGTCTTGTGATGTTACATCATTATTATAATCCTACAGCTGTAGCAGTTACGTAAGGCTGGACGACAGGCTGCCTCTAAAGTCACTCACCCATGTCCACATATCCAACGTCCACATAGATCTTCGCACACAGAGAACCCAGTAAGTATCCAAAGACCGGCCCGATGATTGAGATGGTCTGGACACAGCCTATAACAGAGACACGTGTCACATGCATTTATGTTCCCTCTGAATATCCATGCCAAACATCTGCCGGGCCATGTAAAAGCTGACCTAGTTGCGATGAGAGGAAAAAAAAGGGCTTTGAGCATGAATGCGCATGAATAAGGGAGTCAGATGGCTGAGCGGTGAGGGAGTCGGCTAGTAACCTGAAGGTTGCCAGTTCGATTCCCGGCCGTGCCAAATGACATTGTGTCCTTGGGCAAGGCACTTCACCCTACTTGCCTCGGGGGGAATGTCCCTGTACTTACTGTAAGTCGCTCTGGATAAGAGTGTCTGCTAAATGACTAAATGTAAATGTAAATGAATGCCAAGGAAAGAGGCCTGGTTACGTTTAAGTGGAACATACCGAATGTGGCTGTTAAGTGTATGAGGGCTCTGAATCTGTCCTACGATGTACAACACATGATGCACACATCTCACACCATCACACACAAGATGACAGCTTAAATAAAAAATAAATAAAAAATACCAATATAGAGAGCTGCGTTTTCAGATTGTGCGTAATCATCGATGTAGGAGATTCCCAGTGGCTGTACTGGTGTCTCTCCTATTCCACGTAAGACGTTCCCCAGAAACACATAGACCCACATGGATACACTGGACTCCCTCTCGCAGCCTGGAGGACACACAACCACATCCAAAGATCGGCGTTATCAAAACAACATGATGAAATTGCCTACTGTTCAAATCAAAGACACTTTTAGACAGACTAGGAGGAGGCCGACTGTGGATGTGGTGTGGATGTGGATGTGTGTGGATGTGGTGTGGATGTGTGGGTGTGTGGTGTGGATGTGTGTGGATATGTGTGGGTGTGTGGATGTGTGTGGGTGTGTGTGGGTGGGTGGGTGTGGATGTGTGTGGGTGTGTGTGTGTGGATGTGTGGGGGTGTGTGGATGTGTGTTGATGTGGTGTGGATGTCTGTGGATGTGTGTGTGTGTGGATGTGGTGTGGATGTGTGTGGATGTGGTGTGGATGTGTGTGGATGTGTGGGGGTGTGTGGATGTGTGTTGATGTGGTGTGGATGTCCGTGGATGTGTGTGTGTGTGGATGTGGTGTGGATGTGTGTGGATGTGGTGTGGATGTGCATGCTACTGACAGAGCTGTGTAGGGTGCTGTTCCCAGGTCTCACCTGTAGCAGGCAGTATAGAAGGCATGTCACCTGCTCGCCCAGACTCAGGTGAGCTTGCTGGACATGGAGAGAGGTTATTGGTTGAATTCACTGACGATCTAACTGATGTTTCGAATTTATAGCTGTGTACAAAATACCAAGGTGACTGTTAAGCAAGGGGAAGGAGGAAGTTTCGGGTATTATTAGATTCTTAGATTACACAAAATGATCAACTAATGTAAAGACACAAGCAATGTAAGCAATAACAGCCATGCACATCATAACCACCATGTAGATTAGATGTGTTGCTACATAAAGCGAACATCCTAACTGTTAATGGAACATCATCGTGTTCTTTTTGTTGGCCGTTTTGCAAAGTTCCAGTAGACTCACCGTCCAATGATAAAATGAGGCATGGCGATTAAGAAAGTCCCCAAAGACATAAGGACACACCCTATGGCGATGATCTTTGGCCTGTGGAGCTTTGCGCCAAAGTAACTCACGAAGGCTATGACCAGCAGGTTACCTGAGAAAGCATGGACAAGAGAGGGGGGCGGGGATACAAGGACCACAGCTTTATTAGAGTTAAGACTTTCTACTAGCAGAGCTAGGAGCACAGTGTTTTTAGCCATGGGTCCGTCACCCGAGGGAAACTGCCCTCGGGCTCAGCTCATGTGCTGTGCCAGAGGTAACTGTGTGTGGCGAGTCTCAACAAACACCGGTTCCTAACGGGTGCTGACTTGTGGACTTCTTAGCTGGATCTCCTGCGTCCCCATGGAAACGATGCCATTGGAAAAAAAACACATCCATACTGTCATCTATGGCTTGTGATGTTGTCTATTGACAGGGTTGACAAGGACAGCACCGGGCTTGTAACCTTATGAATCTACAGGGGGAATTCTCCTGAGGGCTTCATTGACGTCAGTTAGCCAAATCTCCTCATCAGGAGGTCAGAAAAGGATGTAGAGAGCAACACAGCCTTGCTCTTGCATCCAGCTACACAACAAAGAATCAGGGTGGGCATTTACAGTTCTGTTTTAAAGTCTTAGCCACCCAAGATTTTTCACACAAATATTATCTTAAAGGCAGGGTAGGTAATGTTGTTGTTCACATTTTCTGAAATGGACTTCAAATCCTGAAAGCAACCAATAACTCTAAAGGTTTGACAGTAAATTGAAATGGGAAATGGGGGTGGGATATTTTGGTTTGAATCCTTTCAAACTGGAGGTAAAATTGCTAGGTTCGCAAAACTTACCTACCCTGCCTTAAAGTATTAGATTTTTTGTCTCTTGTATTTGTGCAGCACTCAAAAAAAGTGCAATGTTGAGAATGATTGTGTTTAGTCTTTCCACTTAATTAGGTCTAAAAGCATTTTTGCAAAACGTTTTTATTTGTGCCTAAGACTTTTGCACAGTAATGTATGTGTAATAAAAAATATTCACATGTAGCAGTGCGCAACCCATGACCACACAGCAAGGTTGAAAGAAATAAGATCCATTTATGTAATGACAGTGTGCAAGAAGGGTACTCCTGGCTTTACATTAGCGTCCGAAAAAAAAAAAAAATCAATATACTAGCTATTGCAAGTACACCTACACAAAGACAAACCACACAGAGACACAGACAGCTCACTCACCTATTTCAAAGCTCCCATCTATGACCCCTATCAGGTAGCTGGGAATATCAAACCTCCTCTCCAGCTGGGTGATGGTGCTCTTCATATAGCTTCCAGAGAGAGCCTTGGAGAAGTAGGCAAAAGACAAGGCCGCAAGGAACATCTACAGACACGGGAGACAAGCCAGAGAAGAAAACCATCAGCTCTCTCTCTCTCTCTCTGTCTCTCTCTCTCTATGTCTCTCTGTCTCTCTGTCTCTCTGTCTCTCTGTCTCTCTCTCTGTCTCTCTCTCTGTCTCTCTCTCTGTCTCTCTGTCTGTCTCTCTGTCTCTCTCTCTCTCTCTCTCTGTCTCTGTCTCTCTGTCTCTCTCTCTCTCTCTGTCTCTCTGTCTCTCTCTCTCTGTCTCTCTGTCTCTCTGTCTCTCTCTCTCGCTCGCTCGCTCTCTCTCTCTCTGAAGGTGGACTGATTAAGCCTAGTATCAGTATGAAGAGAGGGAAAACTTAATGAAATGGGTGAGAGAGAAAAGAACATGCTGTAGGACAGAAAAGTATCGCTCCAGCATGTTGGGCCAGTGAGCTGCCCTGAGTGGCATGGCCCCCTAGGGCCACAGAGCACAATAGCCGGATTAGGGGAGCCAATCTACTGGCTGGGAAGTCGGAAACATCCATAGCACTGACGGCCGGTGACTCAGATGTGGATAATTGGAAACAGGTGAGCCTCTGCTCCAGTCTGCATGGCCACGGACGAAAAGAACCAGGAGGTGGACGAGCTGGTGGACGAGCTGGGCGCCACGTTAGAAAGAGTATACGTGGGATCTTGTCTGTGTGCATCCTCTGCTCGTTTATACACGCACACACACACACACACACACACACACACTCTCTCTCCTTCCCAACCTACTCCCAAAAGGCACAAGGCTGAGGTGAATCAGAGTTTAAAGTTTAATGTAGATACACAGGAGCACTTGTTTATTTTGGGCCTTCGTTTTAAAAGAGGGGCCAGGTATTGGCCAGGTATATGTTTGTTTAGGTGGAAGTCCCAGCATCTGGAAGCTTCTTGGCCTCAAATGTTGTTATTGAAGTTTCTGTGGAAATCCTCTGGTGTATATTTTATGCGAGTTTCCTGTTTTCAGAGAACATGGACAATATTGCATGTAGTGGCTGTACAGTAGAGTACAGTAGAATAGTGTAGTACTTTATTAATCACTGGGGGTAAATTGTACAATAATAACAATGATATGCATTCATAACTTTAATATTCAACCTCTCAGGCTAATAGAGTGCACAGAAAATGCAACACACACAAACACTTTTCACTAAACACTAATAAGAGGATTGGCTCGTGAGACAAATTCGATTTAAGTGACATTCCTGGTGACGTGGGATCATGTGAACAAACAAACAAGGCATGGAGACTCCTTCAATAGGGTCTATTGTTTAGTTTCAGAAACCATGTCACGTTTAGACTTATTTTTCCTCAAGACCTTGTGATGAAGTGCTATATTTAGGTATGGACCTTGCCATCTATTTCCAACTCCTTCTATTGTATGCTACACTGTCACTAGGAGACAATCATCTATTGCTAGTATAATTGTATTCAAATACTTAAATCAGTATTGAAATGGATCTCCAACGACTCAAAACAAGAACTTGAAAAAACGTCAGTAGAGCAGCTCCCTGGATATGACTCATTCATTCTCCTCATCTGGTCTTTCTCAGTACATCCATTACTCCATTTGCTTTGAAGTGAGCGTATTTTGGACTTCCTTTTGAGTGCCCATCGGGTGGGAAATTTCATCGTGCTAATGCCAAGACACAATCAGTTATTTGCGGCCGCAGTCAGGGGTGTGCCCGAGGGGGGGCCCATAGTGGGGGGCCCATAGTGGGGGGGGGGGCCCGAGGGGGGGGCCCAGGCCTACGACAACTGCGGAAGTGACAGAGCTGATCAGGTCAGGGAAGCTCGTCCTGGCTCACACCCTCTGCACCCCACGAGTAATCAACACAGGTGCACCGAACTGCACATGCGCAGTTATACTTAACAGTTCTGCATCTCTCCAGCCATGCCAGCTCTCCATGGGGCGAAACACACACACACGCTTGCACGCATGCGTAACCCAGTTTAATCGGTTGAATGTACCAATGGAAATGCCTCCCACCAGCGCCATCGAAAATCCATGTTTAAAAACTGTGTTTTGGCTAAAACTATGTTTTAAGAAAGGTGGCTGTTCAAACCTAAATGTGGGCAAGAGAAGGAGGAAACAAGTGTTGACTTGCGACGCCATGACACAGTTCCTAGTTAGTGGACTCATTACTGGACAGTTCCTAGTGAGTGGACTCATAACTGGACAGTTCCTAACTAGTGCCTCACTTCACAAATGTGCAGCTGTAGACAAAAACCTACACCCACCCCCATCCAGTGTCACCCTGACTTCCATGGTCAGTATATCATTTTTCTGTATAAAGTTACACATCATTGAGTATCTGATGCCGTTCCTTCGGCAAAGCAGGGATGTATTTTTATCTCGGTATAGCAGTCCAACAGTGAGGGAGTCAGTGTGAACAGAATCTCTCTAACCACCTGTTAGGATGAGGTCAGTCGGTGGCCGGAAAGATGCACGACAATTAAAAGTGTTGACTGTGTTTCTTAGAACGAGCTCGGATCATGTGACCAGTGAGTCTGGACACATGTTCATAACGATAAGTGGACTGTGAAGGGGCCTCAGAAGATTACCTCTTGACCTCAGAAGTCTCTCTTATACAAAAACTCACCACCTCCAGTACCAACCCAGCAAGAGACCAGCATGTTCACCAAAACTCACCTGGGCTCAGACTACAGCAGGGGAACCAGAGATGTGAAGTGTGAAGGGTTGTAATCAGCCTATGACAGACATTCCTGGTGAAGCTTGCTGCGAACCAGGGAGCCATGTTTGTGTTCCTGGGAAGGGCTGTCATGTCCCTGGACACCAGAATAGTCTGAATGTCAGCTGCATAATTACGACGCGCTGCAACATGAGGATATTCGCATGCGTGACAGGAAGTAAAGTGGGCCTACACTTAAACCTACACTGTGGCATGTCAGGTGACATGTTGATTAGGGTGGGAATCTTTTGGTACCTCACGATTCGAATCGAGTTTTGGGGGTCACGATTCGATTAAAAATCAAATTTTTTTGAGAAAAAACTAAAACATTATTTTATTTTTTTGACATTTTTGTTGATATTGATGCTTCCAATCAGGCATACATGAAATCTAACATTGTGTTATTTAACAGTAAGAGAAGGAACGTGTTTGATCGTTCTATTCCCAGGTGACCTATTTCTCCGATGACACCTTTAAGAGCCATCTTGACAACAGGGGAATTCTTTGTAACCCTAAACCACCTAGAAGCAGCCTCCATGCCCCAAATAACACAGCCCTCCTGACACAACATGATGTATGCAAGCTGGGTCACTGAATCCTTCTTTACATTTACATTTAGTCATTTAGCAGACGCTCTTATCCAGAGCGACTTACAGTAAGTACAGGGACATTCCCCCGAGGCAAGTAGGGTGAAGTGCCTTGCCCAAGGACACAACGTCAGTTGGCATGACCGGGAATCGAACTGGAAACCTTCGGATTACTAGCCCGATTCCCTCACCGCTCAGCCAACAGACTCAAACTTGGATGTGAGGTGTCCCTGAACAAGGTCCGTTTCCCTAAAGATTCAACCTGGCAGTCAACACATGGTAACTACTTAATGACTGACGGCCCCCTGACTCGGCCCCCTGACTCGGCCCCCTGACTCGGCCCCCTGACTCGGCCTCCTGATTCTGCCCTAAGCTGAGCACATGAACCACACATACATGTGTTCTCATTTCAGGGGAATAATAATAAAGGACTACAGCAATTAGCATGCAACACCAAAACCTTTTTTTCTGGTGTGTGGTAGTGTGTGTGTGGGAGGGGGGTGAGGGCTAGGGTTTAATCAGAACAACCCCCTGGTCTGTCTGTAAAGCTGTGAATCAGAGCGGCTGCACTGCTAATCAGCTTTTGATTATAGCCACAGCTTTGTCACCACCTTCTCCTGACTCCTCCTTCTCCATCAGCACCTGTGTGTGTGTGTGTGTGTGTGTGTGTGTGTGTGTGTGTGTGTGTGTGTGTGTGTGTGTGTGTGTGTGTGTGCGTGCGCGAGCGCCTAAACGCTACTGGGTCAAACAACAAAAAAGCTTTCTTTGCTGAGACTTGGGACATGTTTTCTAAAGCAGCACACACAGAATCACAGACCCACACAATGCTACACCTTGCAGGGCCATTAGTCTCGTAGCTCCACTCCACTGCCCTCATTAGGCACATTCTATGTGGAAGAGAAAAAAACTGCTGACAAAGGAATTAGTGGTGCTTCCACTGGCATGCAGTGTCTGTGTTGTACAGGGGTCCTCTTTGTATATTGTTACAAGAAGAAGTGGGGGTCACGGTGGTCCTTACAGTACAACACAGCACAGTCCAGACTTATTTGTAAATCTCAGACCGGTGGTAGTTTGGGGAGATTACAACAGCAACACTGTCTCGGCCTCATGTGTTACAGTAATTTGGGAACACAGAGAGAGAGAGCGAGGGAGACAGAGATGTCCTCACCCTAGCTCTCCAACAGGACTAGAACACTGCGCATAATGATCTGACGTCTTCATTACAGTGTACCACTGTACATGTCCTAATTTTCTGTCAGAGGAGGGGCCAAGGAAAGCACCACAATGAAAAGAGTTGACTTTGTTTATTAAGTCGAGCTGCTTGGATCACGTCACCACGACAGGCAGAGTGGTTGGCATGAGTGAGAAAACATGTCTCTCAGAAGTCCTTTATATATGGCTGGACTGTACAAATATAGTTACCATCTCCTTAAATGGTACTCATTCCACAACTTGATGCACAGAAGAACCTATACACAGGTGATGCTGTCATCAATCATTGCATTCTCTGCGTCTTGCACTTAAGTTGACCAAAGCACATTCCTTGATCTATATGTGTCTTGTCCAAGGCCTGCTCCGTGACCTCTTGACCACAGCAAGAGACAACCTCACACATGTATAGAAAATCTGCGTATCAATCTGACTCCTTCATTACAGTGTACCACTGTACATATACTAATAAGGGGCAAGGGACCAAGCAGACGACAACTAGCGTTGCCGAACATTCATCAAGCAAAAGAGAGAAGCGAGAGAGAGAGAGAGAAGCGAGAGAGAGAGAAGCGAGAGAGAGAGAGAGAGAGAGAGAGACAGACAGACAGAGACAGAGAGAGACAGAGAGAGACAGAGAGAGACAGAGAGAGAGAGACAGAGAGACAGAGAGACAGAGAGACAGAGAGACAGAGAGACAGAGAGAGAGAGAGAGAGAGGTTAGGGAGGTGATAAATAGGGCTTGTCTGTTAAGTGTGTCACACAAGCAGACATACAGTATGCATCGTCTCCGGTTCCTCAGGGTGTGAGGAGTGGAACACCCCAGAGACACGCCAGTAGAATCACATTTCAAACGCTTCTCTTTTCTGGTCACATGGGAGAGGAGCTTACCCTCAACAACCACATGGACACTCCATGCTCACGCTACAATCCGACAGCACCGCAGATCAGAGATGGAGATGTTACAGTGAGTGGAGATTTAAAGAGAGAGGAGGTCAGAGGTCAGAGTCAAGCCCACCGGACACGCCTCTCAGTGACCTCCTTAGTGACCCCTTATTGTTCAGACGGGACCACGGAGGTGACTGAAGAGCCACTGATCTCCAGGTGTACACACCCATCTCCAGGTGACTATTCACTGATCAACCAGTGCTTTGAGGTGGAACGTTCTGGCCTTAAGCCCTCATAGGAATATCTCACTCTTAATACTCAATTCATATCACGATTCCTACCCTTGTTTAACATGACAGGACCCTTAACCTAAATACTCCGTGAGAGAAGAGATTACACTTTGACTGTTCCTGACTCGGAGCTTTGACGAGGTGGTTGTCAGCAACCGATAAGCAACTCTCTCACACACTAGGATTTGGTTGGTCCTGCAGAATCAGAATCAGTCAGGGCTGAGCTCTGTGCGTATAGGTGACTCCCAGCAGTGATTTGAAACCCTACCTTAAGACTGGAACAATTAGAGATCTGTTTTGTGGGAGAGGAAGGGCTGTCTTCTGGGGTCCATCTCCCCTTTGATGATGTGTCCATCCTCGTCTGGTTCTTTGAATGTTCCCTTGAAGTCTGCTAGCTCTGCTTGACTAACACCTGTTGAAAATTAGTAACAGGGGAACATTTCAGTCTAAGTAGAGCACAGTGATAGTCACGCCAACACCTTTGCTCCAGATGTGTCCGCAAGCCAGTAGGACGCACGACTTGTTGCCAAATTACAGGGAATAAAATGTGAATATCATGCAACTGCCACTCTTCGGATTTGTCTGAAGTATATCTAAAACAACAACGCATGCTTCAAGTTGATGCAGAAATTATTTTACAGATTGATTGGTGACAACAAGAGTTTGACAAAATGACAGGAAATTAAGGGACCAGTGTCGTGAGGTGGGGTTGGACCCAAACGCAGGGGAGTCGGCAGGCATGGCAGAAACAAGGGTTTTATTTCTCAAAAACGGGAACAGATAGGGCACTCACACGGACAGGTATGGTAAGGACAAGACAAAGACTGGACACAAAACAGAAACCTAAATACACAGAACCAAAACGACACACAGGTGGACACAACGCTAACGAGAACAGGTGAAGACAATGACAGGGAAACACTAGGGCAGGGCAAAAAACTGAAACCGGGGGGGGGGGGGGGACACGGCTGTGGCCGTGACAACCAGTTGTGGACCGTCAAGCTCCTCCCTCGGCGGTGTGCTAATGTGCGTCCAAAATTGGTCTTCAAGTGATGTGCGCAACGGCAATCCCAGTAAAAGTTTCAAGGATGCAGCTGCCCTAAATGTTATTTGTTTTGTATTGAGCACCGTAAAAATCCCCAAGAAAATTCTAGCCTTTTGCCTTGAAAAAATACAATAGCCTATTTTGTTTTATGATCCATTATAACTTCAAGGAAGAGAAAAGTTATGAATACCTTGATCCCTATCCACGCGCACTTAGCTTAATGAAGCAATGCATATTGAACCGCAAGGTGCGTTACAACATGACTCGGTTGTGTGCGCACCCAAAGACCGCTGTTCGCCAATGGTCAGCTTTTCCGTTTCAATTTGATAATTAATGCGATGTATATTTCAGTTAAACCGGAGCATTAACAAATTAAATTCAACATCGGAATAGCTGCGTTTAACATAACCAAGAAGCCTCAACAAAATGACAAAATGAAGATCAGCCTCTGCTGTAGGCTGAGCGATGATGTTGTCAAGTTTAAGATTAAAATAGCCGAGTAACGTCTGCAAAGTTTTGCTGTTACACACAAATTACTTACCCCACTTTTCCTGACAGTGAAGGTTCCAATGGTGCGTATTCCAAACGGGAGAGTCGTTGGGCTATCACACTACAGAATAATTACAGAATAATTCAGTCTAGCTGGTTCGGTCGGCAGCTGGATGTCAATATCATAGGCAATCAAACACAGTAAACCGCTCAGTCCTCGGAGAACAATCCTCTTAAACGCTTAAAATATGTGAAATCGTTGTTTTCTGTGAGGTTCAAGTAACAAGCCAACAGAAGCTTCTTCTAGACAGTTCATATAAATTCCTTTTTGCAAAATTGATTGGCGTTTAATGCACACGTGATGCGTGCTAGTCCGAAGAGCGCGCGTCGCAACTACCCCTCGCCACCTCCCCTTCTGCTGTTTCAGCACCGCAACCAGGCTGTTAAGTAGGCTACTGAAGGCAAAATGCATTATCGCAATTCATCGTATGAGAGGCCACGTTAAGTTGCCTATTGCAACCATAAAATGGCCAAGGTTAGCACACTACCACGTATTGACAAATTAAAAAACAATCTGTGCTTATTTATAGAAAACTAAGAGCAGTGTTTACCTGACCAGCGACTAAATAACAGCAAGTGGTTGAACGAGATATTGAATTGAGATATTCATAGTATGCTATTTTAATTTCAGTAAAATTGCACCCCAAAAAATTGGGTCAATCATGGGTTTTGTAGATGGGTTGGAAATTGTGTTTACCATATAGCCTGTAAAGTTACAAGCACCACAAGTAGAGAACCACCTTCATATCAACTAATCAAGAAGTGTGGCCCCACGCACTACGGTCTACATGTAGGCTACGGAACTATTGCACAACACAATCAAACAGTCCTTTGTTATGTGACCTAAATAGCCTAGTTACAAAATGATGACCGCATGTTGTATTATTTTTGTACGATTTAATAGTCCTGAAATAAACGTAAATGTACCTACTCAACTAATCAATGTAGATTCCAGCTGATAAGTGTATAATTACACCCCTCTTTGAACTACGTGACCTATCAGGCACAGCAGTTAGTCAATTCCATTTTCTCCTGTTCTGCCCCGTTGCTATGGGGATAACCATATATTGGACTGATTGTAAAGAACATAGTCTTGACAAGCTGTCATATGACTAACGTATGTAATATGCAGGACAAGGAGCATCCAAAAACCGTCAATCCAGCTCATTTGTAATGTACATTCACGTAACGTATGTAATGTTAATACTGTCTGTGAATTGATCCAGTGACTACTCTAGACGTGTTTGTGCTAAAGCACGCTTTCTCCAACTCCCAAGCCTTCTGCTGGCACAAAAAAATCTAATCTAAGAGGTTCAGCGAGTGTCTATCTCCTCTGTCATTTTCTCAGCAAAGTGTTTAGAGTGTGATGAAGCTCTATAATTAATCAGTTAGTGGACTCAAACAGTCCACCCTTCACCAACACCACATTATGCACACTGTCATGTAAATAGGCAGTTCCTGAAAGGCCGTTGGAAGGAGATAAAAGAGCCAAGAACGACATACTTGGTAATTGGTTTGTATTGCATCCTGATATTTAGTTGTTCATTGTATCCTGTACAAAGAAAATAGTGATGAGTCGATGGTTCACGATATATCACCTCCACCATAGGACACAAAATGCGATACACAAAGTCAATTAGTTTCAGCCGAGCAATCAGAGAGGCCGACGAACGGACTTTGAACACAAACGCTGTGATGCTGAAGATCCCTGACAACGTGTCTGATGTTGTCAGCGAACTCATTACGCGCAAGGATACAGGACAGTAAGTCTGGACGCGCTTACATGCTGTGAAGTACAAAGTAGCCTACTCTCTACTGGTTGTTACATACAAGCACTGGAACACAAACAGTTAAGGCTTTATGATTTATCATTATTTTGTTCTGTTCCCATAAAGTCATTGTGTGTCTCCTTTCGAGGCATGTGGAGTTTAGGTACGCCCTGATACTTCTAGTCAGCACATATCAGCTGATGAACTGGAGACTTGTGATCCACTGACCAGGCTAAGTCCTGAGGCAAAGTATTAGGCCTGAGAAACAGATGGGGGACTTCACTCTCATTCCACACAAGATTAACATGTCTGATTTAATTTTTCCGATTTTCTCACATAAGTAATGAACAAGAGATGAAAATGATCTCTTTGTGGGAAGGTAGGGGATGTTATGACCTAAATGAGAATAAAAGTATTCTGGAGACTCAAGAGGATGTGAGATGGCAGGAAGAATGCTGTGAATGCAGATTAATCCTGGGTTGTGTTGAGAACACCGGATCTCTGGTGGCCCATTAGAAGTCACAGATCTTCTGGGCTAATCTGGGCATCGAGGCTTGTTGATGTCCACGTTCCTGTAATAAAACTAACTTTTAGTAGACAATGCAAAATTCCCTGTTTAGCTAAATGATCACTTTGGCATTATACAATGGCCCTTTCAGGAAAACACGATAAATAAGGAAGCTAAGCCTCACTTTCAAAAGAACAATACATCTCTTTTCACGGTATTCAGTCTGAATACACTGTTCACTGTACTCTAGAGCACGTGCTGAGATTATTATTATTTTTTTTGGGGGGGGGGGGGGGGGGGGGGGGGGTTATGGCAGTAGGATTCAACAACATCTACAGTGCGTTGTTGCCATGGCAAAGCGAGATGTTTTGAATGTCTGTTGAGCTTGCAGAACTAGCATTTGACACATTTACATTAATTTACACTCACGTCACACTTATTCATGAAAATATAATTAAGTTGGATGAACAAACACACAGAGACTTTGGTACCACAGAAATCAAAGTCTTGTAATTCAATGTATTCACATTACACAACATCCAAATTTTTCAGTTTGTGACAACTTCTACTGATCTCAAAACATATTCACTGTATACATAATACCAATAGGCACTTCCAGTAATTTCTGGCAATATAGTAGCTACAGTATAGTGTCTAAATTACAAAATGGTAAAAATAAATAATGTATATCTAAAAGAGTTTTTGTAGTTTTAATATTTCTTTACTGTACAGCATATATATTGTACAAAATGGAGCGTCAACCGGCAAGGAAAATGAATAATTGTACTTAACAAATACTGTGTATTCTGACGTAGTCTTCCTTGTGTAAATATTGCTACATGTGGTAAGTGCAAGGTACTAGTGAGAAGAAAACAATTAATTATTTAATCATGTGTCAACTATATAAAAATACAAGTCTCATTTTTTGTTTACAGAACTGTAAAGCTTGTTTGGTTCTCATTGTAAATGATAACACGTGTCAAGAACTATGGCAAACAAATAAGGAGCAATTAAGACAAACAGTACAATATCATTTTTTTTTTTTTTTTTAAGTGAACGGTGGGTGTAAGAATGGATAATTCTGTAATTTCAAAACAAAGTAAGCTCAGAGATCAAGAAACCACGATACTAAAAATGAGTAATGGACAGACATTAACTCAAATTAATCTGAGATTGACTTTTCTAACGTCTCGTAGCAGTTGCCAGTGTGCACAGCCAATCTGGTGGCCATGCACAGTGAAGATCAAAGAAGAGACTGGTGAACATGCTCGGTGAATAACAATGACCACCTGAGAGACATCATGACAGGGGTGGAATTAGAGGAGCGCGCGTCTAGGAGCAACATTTAGCGGTACAGCACTTAACCCTTCCTCTTCCTCCCCTTGGTATTATAGCACGATGTAACACATGGGTTCATTTGACCAAACTGAAGAAGAATCACAGTTTGGAAGGAAGCACTGCAAAGCATTCAAAACAATGAACACCTAAATATAACAATCTAGTACTGATAGAGGTTGACACAGTGTTCTGAATAAACACACACTCTAAGCGTGCACGCACGCACGTACACACACACACACACAACATTCACAACCCAGGATAGCATTTCATACACCCATGTGTGGCACAACATGCATTAGGAGATATAAATATGTCCAGACGAATGCTGGGGGAATTAGTTGAGTTCAATGACAAAATGAATCAATCAAACAAGCCTAATGTAAAAAGCATATTCTGTTGAGTTGATATACGAAAAACATTTAATCTTTTTAAACTATTTTGAAAATTTAAAAAATTACAATTGGACTGTCCTCACACAGATTCAAGTCACATATATGCTTTTAAAAGCATAATCTGTACAGCAGAATGGCATATTTTATCTATGAGAATGTGATACTGACATAGGTTGTTTTGAAGCTGTTTAAAAAACAAACTGAAGAACAGTTGTTTAGGGAGAAAACAAACCCCAAGCAAAGCAACAACAAAAACAGACATGAGACAGTAACATTTACATCAAGTTGGATCTACTCTTGTGCATCCGATCTGATTCTAGTCAGGTGTTCTGAGGTTGTTCCAATCATCACGAACACACACACACACACACACACACACACACACACACACACACACACATACACACACACACACACACACATATATATATAGGAATAATGTGTGTGCTCTAATCCCTCTTGCCCCTGAGGCATGGTCTATTTAGAGTGGCACATAAAATTATGTTCATAAATCTATTTAGAAGTTAAGTTGGAAACATGTGTTGGCATGTTGTATAGGAACTGCTGGGTGAAATAGACACTCTGTTCCATGTCAGAGTTGTACACAGAGAGAGAGAGAGATACCTCTTCTTTATGAAGCTCAATGGGATCTCCTGATTGCTAAACATGGACATAAACGTACATTTGTTGTTGTGTGTCATGGGAAATAGCCTGCTTGGTGAGTCTTTACTGATGGCATCATTAAGTGTGCTCGTGTGGTCTTTGGAACTTTGCCTTGGGGGTTTACTAAATCAAACTGCCACCATTGTGGCCTGATGATAGAGTATGTGAGCTACTGTAAACACTGGGAGAATTTTTCTGTACCCTCAAAATTATTTCCACCTTTGGAGCCTCAAGAAAGAGTAAAGGATACAATGCACTGCACACAAAGTCTAATCAAAATCAGAAATCTGAAATGTGTGTCTATGTTTCCGTTTCCACATGTGCTATGCTTTAGCATGTAATTCGCTTATCAGATGTTACAGGGGTGGAAGAATCCCATGATAGAGGATTGAGTAGAGGGAGAAATATCATGTGACTTCATGTAGGCCTAATCACGTTACCCTGTTCTCACTACTGAGAGGATTCACGTTCACATGAGTCATGCCATCTCACGCCTAGTGCAGAATTCTAGAAGCCTCTGTAGCCTTCTCTACATCATTCTTAAAACCTGGCCCCAGGCCAGCAAGTATACTGGCCAATACTGCGTCTAATCCCATTCAACAATTATTTCAGAAGAATTATTTATCAAATTTTTCTTGAGATTGCAAAAAATTGTTAGTACGCTAACAGTGTGATGGTATGCTAGCATCCAATATTCTATCAAGTTCCTTGTAGACTACCTGTTGAAGAAATTAACTTTTTGTTTTCACTTAAAGATTGCAATGCTTTGCTATCGCTTCCAAACCGTAGGCTACTAGTAAATCCACATATCAATACAGCGATAAACAGTGACACATTAGCTGAGCACGTCACATTGACTGCAGTCCGGCACATCACCTGCCGGGTCCGATGATGTCACGGTTGGTCTACCTGAAAGGCTCCGCGAGGAGCGAAGAGCACTGTCCATAGCAACGTGACAGGCAGGAGTCAAAGGACACCTATCGCAGAAGGTATGCACTTGTTGCTTACCCATTCACCATAATAATGTTTCGGTTGTGAACGCCCCCGTTCACCATTGATAAAGCTATATCTGTTTTTAGGATATTTTCACAACAACCTCAAATATGGGAAAGAGTTATGGTATAGAAGTCATAAATTAAATTAAAGATGGCATAGGCCTACTGTGCTTTCAGGAAGAGTTGGGAAACACATAATCAGGTCTCTAATGAGACAAATTATACCCTTTGTAGGCCAAAAATGAAGAGGAAAAAAACCTGGTGACACATAATACAAAAGTCTCTCTTTTTTGGCCATTTGCGAGAGAGAACTGTGGTGTCCGATTGAAGACAATACCGTTTCGTCTGTTGTCTGAGTGCTAAAGATTGTGGGGGCAATGCGAACACGTGCATATGTGATGGCAAACAGAGATGGAGAGAGCTGATGGCCTGCTGATTGTTTACAGACAATATACGTATGACCAGCTTCACTGTGGATGGTGGAAAACAAAGATAATCCTATTCTTCATTTGTCATCTCTCCAGTTTTACTGGTTCACAGATGATCCACAGACGAAAAAGCGAAACAGTAGAAGATCCTATATCAAAACTGGGGAGGAAAGACTAACGACAGAACACAACTAGACTTTGAACGTGATGTCGAAATATAATTGCATTTAGAAAATATTTCTTAAGATATAAACTGGTAGCAGTCTCCACAGTCTTTGTTTACACAACGGATCGGTGTCTTTGATGGCCGTTCTCAAGCCGGTCTTGACAGTAGTAAATGAGTCTATTGTTCTGTGATCCCTTACGCTTTACATACATGTGTGATCCTGTATTGCAATATGGAAAGTTCCTCCAGAGAACCATGAGGGTTCTCTGCACCCGATTACTCAGGTTTCATGTGTAAAACCCAAGTAATGTCCCCCCCACCCTGTTTTCTTTTTATAGGCACAAATTTCCCCCCCCCAACTTCTACAGTGTTGTGTCTTAGTGATGTGCTGGCAACAAATAAATCAGGAGTCTGTTTATAGGACTGAAGAACAAAATAAATTCACGTTCTGGCTCTGAGACGCCACGTATCCCATGAGCCTTCTCACTCCAGGTCCCCTTCTACTTCCTCAGCTGTTTCAGAGTCTTCCTGTGGAGGGAGGGGCCAATCTGCCTCCTCTTCAGGCTCCTCCCCTTCCACCAGCTCCTCTTTGCTCCCTGGCTCCTCCTCTTCCTCATGGGTGGCCAGGATTGGCTCAGCTACATTGTTTAAGCGTGCAGACTCCGCCCCCTGGCCTTGTTTCTGAGCCTCTTCCGCGATCACTTTCTTCCACATCTCGTGGTTCTCCATCAGGTGCTGGGTGATCTGACAGAACGCTTTCCTCCTCTTCTTGGGGGTCGGTTTTTCTAGGATGTTTCAAAAGAGCAGATGATGAGTCACAAAACAACGTGGCGTCAGTCAACTGTCAGTCAACTGGACAGCAAACAGGATTTGAAACATCTACAAAGTGATGTGCATTGTGTTTTTTTTCTTTCAGTTCCACTTACGCGAAGCTTCAGAGCTGGTGGAGGCATCCTCCTCTGCCGTGTCTTCCTCCTCTTCCTCCTCCTCCTCCTCTTCCTCCACCTCGTTCTCCGCCATGTCTGCCTCTACACCTTTTGGATTGGGCTCCACCCAGCGCCCGGGTATGAGGGCGGCGGAGTCGTAGGAGTTGCAGAGCGGCCCAACGATGTGTGTGATGAAGGACTCCTGGAGTTTGGCCAGCTGGGGTGCTGAGCGGTCCATGAAGGGGCTGATGGGAAGACCTAGGCTGGACTCCTCATCCCCCTGTGGTGGCAGAAACACAGGAGGAGAGAGGCACGTGTGAAGCACACAAGAGCAGTGTTCACACACCTGGCTGACCAAGCGCAGGAGACCATGTCGGCAGAAAGGTCATTGTTCCAGACTGACGTCCTGATTTGCATGTGTCACTTTCGATGAATGGTTAAATAAATAAGCAAGTGTCCTGACGGAATTGCATTTGTAGTCCCACTATTGTGTAGTGATAAGGCCTTGTGTACACATTCTGGACACAAAACTACAATGCTGGCAGTGTGAACTGTCTCGTTGGTTTGTTCCTCCTACACATTCCATGCACTACTTGGATAAAAAAGCAAATAAGTCAAGTGAATAGAAATACGAAACGTACATTTGCACAATGCAACAATTCTGATGCAACATTTTGTTCAAGTTCATATGAACTGTTGCTTATGTAACCTCCCACCTCTTCCTGTACAAGTGCAAACACACATATCGTACACACGCACCCTTAGAGTCGCTGCTTTGGAGTTGGAGTGTGTGCGTGCGTGTTTGTCTACATCGTCTGAACTGGATGTACGCGGATGGCAACCACAGCAAGATCCCCCGTTGTCACGGCAACAAGCCTGCCATGTGTCAGAGCATGTTCCATAGTGTGTGTGTGTGTGTATGCATGAGCAGCACACAGGCAGGTGCTTCTCCCTCAAGGCACAAAGGAAACATGTGAACAGGAAGGACGGGTTCTGGGGTTCGATAGGATTTCTGTCTTGAGGGAGGGGGGGGGGGGCTACAAGGGTTCAAACAGCATTGCCAGACATCTGACATGAAGTGCCTTGCCCAAGGACACAACGTCATTTGGCACGGCCGGGAATCGAACCTGAGCGGTTAGGGAAGCGGGCTAGTAATCAGAAGGTTGTTGGTTCGATTCCCGTCCGTGCAAAATGAAATTGTGTCCTTGGGCAAGGCACTTCACCCTACTTGCCTCGGGGAGAATGTCCCTGTACTTACTGTAAGTCGCTCTGGATAAGAGCGTCTGCTAAATGACTAAATGTAAATGTAAGAGTGTGTTTGTGCGTGTGTCTGTGTTTTGGAAGAGCCCATACAGCGGCTCCAAAGTTAACAGTCCCTCAGGCTGCCTGTGTTTCAGCGGCGTACCTGAATGGCAGAGCCAGTTTCCTGGGTGTCCTGCTAGCGTCACACTGGCACATTGTTATTCAAGAGCCCTTGCTGTTGCTAGGCTCCTCAGCATCCCTCTCCTGAAACAGAGACTGGCTGGGCTGGACTGCATGGAGCTGGGGCTAAGGCTAGGCTAGTCTGGGCTAGGTTGTGCTTTGGTTAAGTTGTGCTGTGCTGCCAGGGACTAAGTATAGGTAATGAACAAAGTGTATCCATGGAAAGGCAATATGGTGTGCTGTATTTGGCATTGGTTACAATTGTAATCAGTTATAGCACAAATAATCAATACATTTAATAATATTCACATTTATAATGGTTACAGGAAGGCTCACCAAATACCAGACAGACAGTTGCAGTCAAAAGATGAGAAAAACAACCATGCTCCCGTCAACACGAATAGACCTTGATCTTCTCTACATAGTGCACACAATCTAACCTCGAAAAATTGAGCCCCAGTGTTCTAGTGGTTGCTGATTGGTTGAGTTCACAGGGATTGGGGACCAATCCCTGCCCTGCTCCTCCACGCACTCAGACTGCATGTAAACTGCATGTGGATGCAGGGAACAACCAGATAATGCCGCTTTAATGAAATCTCACATGGTGGAAATTTCACATGTAGGAAGGCCAACGGGGGACGTCTATAATGGGAGGCGGATTGTTCACGCCAGACCTTATGCATATTCCTTATCAGGGGATCATACAACATACGATGCGTCACGTGCCCTCTGGCGCACCACCGTGACATTCGGAGAGCTATCTCTGGCTGAGTAATTGGATGGTGCAATGGCATTACAATCTCAATATGTCAGGTTAGATTGAATGAAAAATGAATAAAGACTGAAAATAAAAATGAAAAAATGCTGGAGGTCAGACGCAGGCAGGAGTTGGTATTACTAGGTGGTAGATACAGGGGACTAGGTGGTAGATACAGGGGACTAGGTGGTAGATACAGGGGACTAGGTGGTAGATACAGGGGACTAGGTGGTAGATACAGGGGACTAGGTGGTAGATACAGGGGACTAGGTGGTAGATACAGGGGGCTTGAGTCTCTATGTGGTTAGTTATATAATGTTGTTCTCCGTTTGACACTAATCACCACTGATCTTGTAGCTACAACTCTTTAGCCACTTGAGAAATGCTTACAATCTCTCTGTTTCTCCATTCATGTGACTTTAAAAACAAATATACTGACAATCTGAAACTTTCTTTGGACTTTCTTTACTCCAACCTGTGTGTGTGTGTGCAGAACACTACTCCATCTACTTGGATTTGTACAAATGAGATGCATAAGTTCCTATCTCTCATTTGGTTCACAAAGCTTTGGAAGCGAGGCAGCCACGTGGTTCAGGTGCTGCCGTTCAAACAGCCTGGTCTCACCTGTTCGTAGAACTCATTGACGATGCCCTCCGTCCACTGCAGGTGGAGGTCCTTGCACTTCAGGGGCCCGTTGATGTCCGCTAGTTTGATGCACATCTGACAAACCAGCAGTCTGTCGTTCTCATTGGACCAATCGATGCCTGTAGCTGGGTCTTCCCCGACCTAGGGTGGAAAATACATCATCATATAGACTGTTGTCTGCTACATCGTCATCATGTTGTCGTGCTTGTGCATGTGACTTCTGAGTAAACTGACTGCTGTGCCATCGTAAACAATGCTTGAAGATCTAATGCTTGGCAAAGCATTGACATGCAACCCAACATAGCATCTGTCTACGTAGAATGTCTCCTTACTAATCCGGCAACTGCAGATCCTCCGGACAGAGCCATCAAAATATAGAAAGCTCCATGACTCATTCTGCTGCACTGCATTCTGATCTACACTCACTCTGTAGCTCAGAAATAATGACCTCAATTGCTTGCATAATTTTAACCCCCGCCCACCCCCTCCACCATTCAAATTAACTCCTTTCCCAAACATTTATGAATGAATTTGCTGTTTCTGGGTAAGATTAAGGATTTGCGGTGCAAGACAGTGTGCGAAATCTTACAGCCATAAAAATCTATTCTAATAACCAGACTGTCAGCGAGGCTCAAGAACTAATTCAATGGGCTTTTCAGAGAAAGCTAATTTGCTTCTAGGAAAAGCGAGCGAGGTGAAAGTGGAGAGCACAGTAGCACCAAACAGCATGTGAGGAACAATGTTGTTAGCTAGAGGGCAAGTCCAGTAATTGCCAGGCTGAATGGTAGAACGCAAGGCTATAAACCTTGGCAGTGGAGGGAAAAATCACAACGTGTCCGG
>NC_090053.1:3101818-3182560 GCF_038355195.1 Osmerus mordax
CTGTCTCTCTCTGTCTCTTCAGAGAACACCAATATGAACAGGAAAACTTTCAGAAATGCGTGTTGAAACGCACGCAATCAACATACGCGCAGACCCTTGAAAACAGAGTGCAAGCATTTGTTTGCCGTCTATAGTCTCTGGCAAGTCATTGAGAATAATACATTTCACAGCATCTATGTTTGATGTTTGTCTCATTGGCAGAGGTTGTCAAATGCTCTTTATAGGTGTCTTACTGGGCTGTCCATGCAGTAAACAGATCCTACAAAGATGCCAGAGGAAAATTACTCATTAAGACGCTTTACGAACGCGCTTATTAACAGACACAGAGGCTTTTCAACATAAACAAAAACAGAATAAACCAGAACCATTCTGTTGCATTCAACAACTTTAATGGACTAATTAAACATGTCTGTAACGGGTCTGGAATCCTTCTCCTTCCATATTAACCCTACGACTGAGTTTCGACAGACCATCACTGCGCTAATTCAACCGTTGTTCTGCAAATGGAAGTCGACGGCCAAGGAGTTGTTGTCACCTGTCAGTATGCTCGTCAATACATCCATACATCATCCAGCATGCCATCTTATTACTTTCTGTTTACTTGCTCAGCTTCAGAACAGCACTGAACACACCTGCTCCAAAAGCTCCCATCGTTCACGGAAAAAAGTATTCAGCTAATAAAAGTTATCTTGAGAGCATCAGCTGACAGCAGTCTGCCCAGCTGTTCTCCACCTCAGCCCTCTCATGTTCTCCTCCAGAACCGTTAGGCCCGTAGATGGTTCCAATTAAAATACCTCATCCCAAATGTAGTAGAACCTGCTAGCCAGTGCAGGAAACGCCCGCTGTTCAAGCGTGGTGTCACAGACGGCACAAAGGACTGCTGTGTGTCTATCTCGTTGGGATCAATTGGTTCTTGTGCCGTTTGGAACCGCACCCACCTCAAGCCCTTAATGAATCGTGGGTCCTTCAACAAAGAGCGTTGTGTTGTGTTAGCGTGGCCCAGTCAGGGCAGCATGTGTAATGCTTAGCAGGTGTGGAATATAAAATAAGTTTGATAGTCTGGCCGGGGGAACAGTACGTACATTATTGTCATGGAGGGCGGGGGGGGGGGGGGGGGAGAGGGGGGGGCACACGGCTAAAAAAAACTTTTGCTTTTAGTGAAAGTTGAAGAACTGGATGGTGGGCTGTTCTGCCCACTCAGTAGAAAGAGTGGAGGGGGGAAACCTGAGCCAGCAGTGACGTGGGTTCAGGAGCAAAACCCGCTCGGTTTCAAAGGGCCCGTCAGAACAAGGGCTTTCAGCTGGAGATCAAAACACACACACTTGACTTGAACTCTCCTCAACCCAAGGAAGGCGAGGCATTCCTGTGTATTATCATCCAGTACCCACCCGTGTACACGTTCCCCCCACACCAAGCAGGTTTGAAACAGTTGGTTTACGAGGTGTGTATATCTCTTTAAAAGCGTATGATAGGGTAATGGGAAGAGAAACATGTTCTTCTCTCACTCCCAGTCCTCTCGTACTCACACGCTCTCACTCCCAGTCCTCTCGTACTCACACGCTCTCACGCACAAGCTTTCTGGCATCCCGTCATACGCGTCTAAATCAGGGCCGTTATCCACACAGGAAATATAAATTGCTATGTTGTGTGTAAATTCTCACAAGTTCCCCAGTTTTGCTTATCTTTGCATGCAGTAAAGCAACTTTTGGCATCCCCTGCCCTGTTCTTAGCTGTAGTTTGCCCTAGTGTTTAACTCTAAAACACTCTGCAGGTTGCTAGATTACCATTGGTCGGGAGCCCAAACGAACAGAACCCCATGCCACGATAAACAGTGGGTACCATTACATTCTGCTTCCAGTAATAGGCCTATGCTGGGCCCAGATGTGGGGGGATAACAGCACCCGGGACGCTGGGACTTGGGGGTCGTTGCCGCTGCCTCCTGCCCGAGACCGCTCTGATAACCTGCCCGAGACTGCTCTGATAGCATGCCCCAGACCGCTGATAACCTGCCCGAGACAGCTCTGATAACCTGCCCGAGACTGCTCTGATAGCCTGCCCCAGACCGCTCTGATAGCCTGCCCCAGACCACTCTGATAGCCTGCCCCAGACCGCTCTGATAGCCTGCCCCAGACCGCTCTGATAGCCTGCCCCAGACCGCTCTCATAACCTGCCCCAGACCGCTCTGATAACCTGCCCGAGACCACTCTGATAACCTGCCCCAGACCGCTCTGATAACACGCCCCAGACCGCTCTTATAACACCCCCCAGACCGCTCTGATAACCTGCCCAGACCGCTCTGATAACCTGCCCCAGACCGCTCTGATAACCTGCCCCAGACCGCTCTGATAACCTGCCCCAGACCGCTCTGATAACCTGCCCCAGACCGCTCTGATAACACGCCCCAGACCGCTCTGATAACACGCCCCAGACCGCTCTGATAACCTGCCCCAGACCGCTCTGATAACCTGCCCCAGACCGCTCTGATAACCTGCCCCAGACCGCTCTGATAACACGCCCCAGACCGCTTTGATAACCTGCCCCAGACCGCTCTGATAACCTGCCCACAGCTAGCACCATCCCTCCTGCGTTCCTGTACGTCACCAAAAGCTGACATGATGGAAAATCCGAAAGTCCTAATTAAGATTCTGCAGATCGGACTGCCGCGCAATGGAAGCCATGTGTTGGTTACTTCCCTTCCCCCCCAACCGCTCTCTAAAGTCTGGCCTCTGCGCCCCTGAACCTGGGAGGCTAGCAGAGCAGAGACATCTGCGCAGCATGAGGACGTGTCACAGTGGTTATCAGTCTAGCATGAGTGTGTGTCACAGTGGTTATCAGTCTAGCATGAGTGTGTGTCACAGTGGTTATCAGTCTAGCATGAGTGTGTGTCACAGTGGTTATCAGTCTAGCATGAGGGTGTGTCACAGTGGTTATCAGTCTAGCATGAGTGTGTGTCACAGTGGTTATCAGTCTAGCATGAGGATGTGTCACAGTGGTTATCAGTCTGGCATTAAGGATGTGTCACAGTGGTTATCAGGTTAGCATGAGGATGTGTCACAGTGGTTATCTGCTCAGAGGGAGGATGTGACAGAGCGGTGATCACTTTAGGACCAGGGAGTGAGAGAGTGGTTCCAGGTTGCTCCAGGCTCCGCAGGACAGTGCTGCTCCCCAGAAGGACATTTCCCCCCCCACCCCCCCCCTCCCCCCCCCCCACCCCCCCGCCTCCCCCCCCCCATGTTCCCCCTCCCCGGACCCACCAAGCCAGTGTTTGGAGATCCCTGTTAGTCGTCCTGTCGAGACACGGCGCTCCCTCCCTCCCACACAACAGGGAAGAGGCCCAGGTGTTTGTTTACCGTCGAGTCGCCACATGCGAGTCAGACGTCGTCCGCGCGTGGCGCCGGGCCCCCTGGCGACGGCCCCCTGGCGACGGGCGGTCTGTGTACAGAACCTGCGCCGTGTGCTCACACTGACTGAGCGTGTTATGACATCACCACGGCCTGTGCAAACACAACCAAACACGACAGGGAAAGCCCGACAGTTCGTCTGTACAGAGGCACACTCGCAAAACAAAGAGGAAATGGACGAAAATACCTCAAAGCGTCTCTCAAACGCAGAGCGAGCACGGCGGCGGGGCCACAGTGAGCGGAGCCTCTCCCAGCGCCGGGCGTGTGTTGTGGCTAACCCATTAGGGCTTTTGTGTGCACTCTAACGTTGTGTGGACGCTACCTCAGCCAGCTCCATTAGCTCCAGTGGTAGGAGTTTTACCAGAGAGCCTGCTGCCCACAAACAGTGCAGAGCAGGTGAGCACTTTGGAGGATCCACCTGGCTGGGTGACAGACGGGCAGGAGCTCCTTAAGTGCTTTTACCAGGCGGCCTTTCCTCTCACCTGTGCCGATGAGATTCTGCAGGTGCTGCACTTCCTAAAAGGTGAGCAGTGAGTGCTTCATGCATACACAAATATGCCTGAAGTGTGCTTGCGTCTGCCCACGTTCGCACACACACACACACCCAGGTATGTGGGCGCACACACACACACACACAGGTACGTAGGCACACATGCACACACACGCAAACACGCACAAACATACACACAAGCCCACACAAATGCACACACCCCCCCTAACACCCCCATCTACCGTACAACAACGTAGTGTGTTTTCTTATGCCACACATGGCTGAGAAGGCTTTCTGTTATTCTAAACAATCAATAATTAACCCCAGGGGCCTCGGGGCACATTTCAACAGACTTTTATAAAGCTACACTTGCAAATAAAAACAGAGCCACGTTAACGTCAGCAACTCTGACACTCGTCCAGTCTTGCTCCCTCACCTCCCCTCCCCTCTCTCCCCTCCCCTCCCTCCCTCCCCTCCCCTCCCCTCCCTCCCCTCCCCTACCCGCACCACAGGCATTTCGGCTCTGACGTGCCTGGTGCATGCGATCCACCACAGCGGCCCTCGGCATGCCAGCCAGCATCTGTATTTACTGACAAACGCGAGCCTTCGTCAGAGAGGAGTTTCGTGTCCGTGTCATGAACGTGTGGTGGGGAAGAGAGATGATGGGAGGGGGGGGGGGGTGTAAGAATAATGCCCCCCCCCACCTCCCATTCCCCCTCTCTCCCCCTCCCCATCTCTATCCGTCGAGGTAAATATTTCAGAGGCGACGGAGACAACCGGCCGCATCAATTATCTTGAGTGCACATGCACACATCTGAAGCATGCGAGGATTTTCTCTCACACACGCCCGCCGGCACGCACTCATGCACACAGACACACACTCGCACACACGCACATGCTCACTCTTCGCTGGTCTATCAACTCATTCTTGACACACAGTCATAGTTTAAAGGAAACACGGTTCTAATTCCGAGAGCAACCAACAGTTAAAATAACCTGAAATGACAATAAGATTGTGACTGGGAAAACAGTATATGCGTATTCTTGGTGGGTACAACTTCTTGGATTTACTGGTGAGAGAAGAATATTTTCATGCCAACCAGTGTTTGATCCTGGCCATGTGTCCATCATTCAGCTTGTTACCTTATTGTACTTATCTGCAGCCTGTGGTACCCCTTACTACTCTGTCTCCAAAAGTCCTCTCCCACGGAAACAACAAAACACACACACACACAGGCTGACACCCATGCACACGCACACACACGTACTGTAAGCCTACACACAACCATACATTGCAGGGAGTCAGGTGGCTGAGCAGTGAGGGAATCGGGCTAGTAATCCGAAGGTTGCCAGTTCGATTCCCGGTCATGCCAACTGACGTTGTGTCCTTGGGCAAGGCACTTCACCCTGCTTGCCTCGGTGGGAATGTCCCTGTACTTACTGTAAGTCGCTCTGGATAATCGCCTGCTAAATGACTAAATGTAAATGTAAACCACTGTCTTTCAACAAACACCCACACATGACCACGTACACAAACACACACCCTACCTTCCTAAACAGCATTGTGATCCCCTGCAGGGGATCACAATGCTCCGTATGCCGCATGCCCCCCCCACACACACCCAGACTCAAGCCCTCCAACAGGAGACATCTGTGTGGTGCCTTTGGCATCACCACAGGACTAATGTGCACAGAGTGTCTTCCTAGTCTTAGTTATTCAGGTTAATGTGGTCCTCGCTGGGGGCCACATCGTGTCTGCAGTCCGCACGGTCCATTTCCCAGACTGCTGGGCCGTACTGTCCAGTCATGCTCACGTAACCGACATGACAGAGGATCCACTACTGAAACGGTAAACCCAGTGAACTCATCAGGAGTGGAAGCCTCTCTCTCTCTCTCCAGAACCTCGTGGTATTTAACGCTGCGTCGTGTCACGGGGGGAGGAATGGCGATTTAACAGAAGTAGGGCGTGCGAGGGGAGAGTGGGAGAAATAAAGAGAACTGGAGGGTAGACAATAGGGGTGGGGGGAAAATACGATTCACGTTTGAATCACGATTCAGTCTGCTAGCGATTCAGATCGATTCACAAATGTATGTGAACCGATTTTTTTATGTATTTTTGTATCTAAATATATATATATATATATATATATATTAGTGGTGGGCATGATTTTTTTTTAAATCTAGATTAATCTCACTGTAATCTTGGCGTTAATCTAGATTAAATGGCTCATTTGAATTCCGCCGAATGCATTCAGAATATGTGTGCTACCCAAATAATGACTAAAAGTAAGTCTTTGAGAACGGGTTTCTCAAGCCAGGTGGCGCATTAGACCAGGAGCTCATCTCCTGTTTCCAAAATGCATCACAAACTGCTTGAGTAAGCTGTTCTACTATGATAATTGGTGATGAAAATAAATTATGTTCAATAAGATGTATTTGTGTTTATTAACTGTTTATTAGATTAGTTTGCTTGGCTGATAGATTGGGAAGCTTCTTAAAAAAATACATTTTCCCTGAAGCAAACCAGGCGGCTTCATAGCTGCATCCATGTTAGCACGTCACGTTTGATGTGATAATTTCGATTCAAATCATGAGGTACCGAAGATTCCGACCCCTGGTAGACAATGAGAACAAGAACATGGGGGGGGGGGAAGGGGGGGGGGGTTGGGGGGGAGAGAAAGAGGGAAAATAAGTACGTAGAATAAGTAGAATAGAATGTAATGGAATGTAATGGATTCGCATAGTGCGCAGCCTGAAGTATAGGGAGTCAGGTGGATGAGCGGTTAGGGAATTGGGCTAGTCATCCGAAGGTTGCTGGTTCGATTCCCGGCAGTGAAAATGACGTTGTGTCCTTGGGCAAGGCACTTCACCCTACTTGCCTCGGGGAGAATGTCCCTGTACTTACTGTAAGTCGCTCTGGATAAGAGCGTCTGTTAAATGTAAATATGAAGTGTAATCTGGGTCCCAGTCTAGGTGCATTATAAGAAGGGTGAGACACGTCAGCTGAGCAGAGTTTTAAAAGAAATACGTTTTGCGATTTTTGTTGAAGCAGAACTTCCTGTTGTGATGACAAGTCACCAATGGTCCCATGACATCCATACATTGACCTGGTACCAGGTCGTGTCTGAAACGTAATGGGATCACGGTTTATCCAGTTCCTGTTGCCCTCAGAGACAGAGCAGCAGTGGAACCTATAACAACGTCCTTTCAGTCTAAAGAAATTCTCATATCGACCCCTCCAAGAAGAAAAAGAATACTTAAATCTAATTAAAATCTATTAAATTAGAATTTAATATATTTGCATAATATTGATCCTTTTCTACACTTTTCTTGTCAGCATATTTCAAGTCTAAGCTTGCTTGTGTTTGCCTGGGGTGGGTCCCAGGGTGCATGCTGTGGCTGCGTACCTGCAGGTGAGGGCTTCGTGGTAGGGCTTGATGCTGGCGCTGCGGTCTCTCCGCACAAGGCTAGGCTCCATGGTGGGCAGGCCCGTGGCAGAGGTGGTGGTGGTCCAGGTGGAGGAGATCCTCCTCAGCAGCGCCGGGTGGAGACTCTTCCTCAGACGCTGCACACACACACACACACACGAGTACACGCACACACATTCATACACACACATGGATGCACGCACACACACACGTAAAGATATACACACACACACACACAAACAAACATTTATGACACGGTTTTATCAGAAAATCTCATTATGGAGCAAATGATGCAACACCAGATTGGAGTGAGGAAATGTTTCACAATTGGCAGAGCAGCCTTTTTCCCTTCATACATAAAGATGAACGGTAAGCATCTGAACGCCTTCCACATGGGGGACACGGCAGGACAGTTGTGGCCGGGCTCCCAGGCTGCATGGATCTCTTCCATAGATTTAGGTGTGGCCTAAACTCCTCAGGATGAAACCATTCCAGGGATCTTCTTCCTCTCTCTCCTCCTCATCTCTCTCCCTCCCTTACTCTCTTTCCCTCCCTCTCTCCCTCCCTCCCTCTCTTTCTCTCTTTCTCTCTTTCTCTCTCTCTCTCTCTCTCTCTCTCTCTCTGCCTCTCTCTGCCTCTCTCCCTTTCTTTCTCTCTCCCTCCCTTTTCTATTCTCTCACTTACCCTCTCCTTACCTCTCTCTCCCTCTCTCTTCTCTCTCCCTCCCTCTCCCTCTCTCTCTCTCCCTCTCCCTCTCTCTCCCTCTCTCTCAGGGATTACCAGCGAGGTGTGCCACTGCGATGCTCCCATCTGCTGGGTGACACACAGCAGCTTGCCAGCGCAGCGCTGAGTGTGGTGAGCGCTCTCTGCATCCTGCAGGGTGACCCTCCTGCAGGGTGACCCTCCTGCAGGGTGACCCTCCTGCAGGGAGACCCTCCTGCAGGGTGACCCTCCTGCAGGGTGACCCTCCTGCAGGGAGACCCTCCTGCAGGGAGACCCTCCTGCAGGGTGACCCTCCTTCAGGGTGACCCTCCTGCAGGGAGACCCTCCTGCAGGGAGACCCTCCTGCAGGGTGACCCTCCTGCAGGGAGACCCTCCTGCAGGGTGACCCTCCTGCAGGGTGACCCTCCTGCAGGGAGACCCTCCTGCAGGGTGACCCTCCTGCAGGGTGACCCAGTAAAGCCAGGGAGTCCTGAAGGAGCCCATTCACAGCTGGGCCTGAGGTTCTGCGGCTGATGCACACACACACACCCACACTCCTGGCACACTCACGTACACACACACAAACCATGTGTGCAAGCATGCATATACCCTCTTCATGCACACACACACACACGTGTTGGTATGAAAGTAAAACCCCCCCAAACACACACACACACACACACATAAAGCATGGCTAAACCAGGTCGAAGCTGTGACACCCAAGTCCTACACGATTTGGATGATGGATAATCCACATTTAGATATAACGTTTTTATACTGAAAGCGGTTGTTTATTTGACAAAGACAGTTAAGCCAGGTTTTCAACGGCCGGCTAACGATGATGTGTTTCATATTGATGTTATTCATGTTGGTATTCCATCTGCCCAGAGCTTTCCTTTCCTGTGGCTCAGCAGAAAAATAAGACAACATGCAGCATGTTGGGAGAGAGAAGGGGGGGGGGGGGGGGGGGTGCGTGTTTCCCTTTAGAAAGCTCTAGAAAGCCATCAACATTCACCCACAGCGGATGTCAAACTTCTCAGGGAGGAAAAGCAAGCATAGAGCTTTCCATTACCCTCTCCCCGCCCAACACACACACACAACCGCACCCCCGTCCATTTCTCTCCTCAGGCACTTAGCATGGCGGCTAACTGCACTACCCCACACACACACACGGGCACTCCTCACTCCCACAACCGTAGAGGTGAGACCTAATGAGGCCTCTGCCGCACGGCGGGGGAACAATTTGTATTAGCTAGTTTTTTTTGTGTGCATCTCGTCGGGCTAAAAATAAATCCTGTCAGCCTTGGGACTGACTTGATGACAGGGAGAACCATCAGCCCTACCCCGAGAGAGAAAAGAGACATATGGAGAGAGATAGGCAGAGACAGAATCAGAGACTGATAGAGAGACAGAGAGAGAGAAAGGCAGAGACTGAGAGAGAGAGAGACAGAGAGAGACAGAGACAGAGAGAGGCAGAGACAGAGAGAGAGACAGAGAGAGACAGAGAGAGAGACAGCGACAGAGAGTGAGAGGCAGAGACAGAGAGAGACACAGAGACAGAGAGAGACACAGAGACAGAGAGAGGCAGAGACAGAGAGAGACAGAGAGAGACAGAGAGAGACAGAGACAGAGATGAGAAAACGGTGTACATCTCCATGAGAGGATGGCTCTGATATAAATGACTGGAGTGTCGTCAATGAGGAGGGGTGGAAGGGGAGGTTCCTGTCTGTAAATATACACTCTGCCGTCCTGTACGACTCTCTGAGGGCCTTGTTCACCTTCACGGCTGCCCTCATCACTCCTCCCTACTCTGCCGACACACACACACACACAGACACACAGACACGCACACTGTCTGCCTTTCCACATCTGTCTTGTTGACACAGCTGTGGATGTGAAAGAGAGAACAGTCCTGGAAGCATCAGACATACACTGCCTGTTTCTCCTCTCGCCTCTGAACCCAGTGAAAACATCCCTGTGTTCCGCAGTGGAAGACAGAGTGAGGGAGCGCTCGTTAGGCCACTAAGCCCTGAACGTGCGGGCGTGCGAGTGCGTGCTTGTGTGCGTACGTGGTGTGTGAGAGTGTGTTTTTATGTCACATGGTGGAAATGGAAGACATCGGTGGTAAAGCTCCCATAGTGTTGAATAATCACTGAGTACTCAGGACAGGTTCTTCACTTTGCAAAACACATGCTGAAAGTTAAGAACCATTCATTTTCTGTTCACACACTACCTACTGCCATCCTGGTCCCCCAACTTAAACTCCAAATCCCATCATGCATCAGTGCCTACCTTGGGGAAGGGGGTCTTCTCCCCCCTTTCGGGCCCCTCCTCAGAGTCGGAGCAGGTGTAGGCGTCGGCGAGGTTGAGCAGGGGAGCGAGGCGTGGCCGGTGCAGAGGCTGCAGGGTGAGCTGGGTGGTGAGCAGGCTGCTCACGGCCCTCAGCGACGTGCAGGTGTTGGCGGGGAGGGAGGGGTCCGCCAGCAGGTCTGAGATCAGCCCGTGGGCCTCGCCCATGACGGAGATGTCCACCGTCACGCTGGTGCCTGAGGACTGTAGGGGCGAGAGAGGCAGGGAGACAGGGGGAGAGAGAGAGAAGGAGGGAGAGAGGGATAGAGAGATGGAGGGGGAGAGAATGAGAGAGAGGAGAGAGATGGAGAGAAAGCGAGAGGACGTTGAGAGAATGAGGGAGGGATAGACAGGGAGAGAGAAGAGAGAGAGAGAGAGAGAGAGAGAGAGAGAGAGAGAGAGAGAGAGAGAGAGAGAGAGAGAGAGAGAGAGAGAGAGAGAGAGAGAGAGAGAGAAGGAAAAGAGGGAGAGAGAGAGAAGGAAAAGAGGGATAGAGAGAAGAGGAGGGAGAGAGAGAATGAGAGAGAAGGAGGGAAAGAGGGGGTGGGAGAAGAGGGAAAGAGAATTGAATGGCGATGTTAATGTAGATAATGCGAGGTGACGCTAATAGATGGATGGCACTGACAGGAACTCCGCCAGTTCTGGTTTGGCGGGTGGTCGGCACGGCGACAGAAAGCATATGCTGGCTTCGCCCGCGTCGGGAGATAAAGTGGTTAGCGGTGACATTCAGGTGACATTCAGGTGACTTCCCGTGGCGGTCATAAGTTTCTCCCACATTTTCACTCCAAGCCAGACGCAGTGTCCCTCGCTCTATAGTCTCACTCATTCTTTAGACTGACTATACTTCAACACTCACTTCTGAGGGTTCATGATGGGTCGTGTTTCAATAAGAGACAGTCAGTTGGCGTTATGATAGAGGTTGAAGAGCTAGCTTAAGATTCCCAAACAGTCAAAGTCTACACTACTGCTTTCAAAGATATACTAACTATTGTTGGAACATCCTAATGGTAATTCCTGGGTGATTCTAAACAATGCTCTTTGAGAACGCTTGTGCTTCCTCTTGTTATAGCAGTGCACAGAACCAGCCAAGATCAGATCACTATTCACCTGAAACAATAGCTGAAACAGTGACAGCTATAGTGATAGGTAAAAACTAAGTTGACATTAACCAGCCTATTATGGGATGTTATTGTAGTCTCTCGTGTAAACTACATAGGTGCTACTCTTTACCTTATATGTCTCCACTGAACCAACAGCACTTGTCAACGTCATCATCAACAGTAAATGTTTATAATCCAGACGGGGAGTGGATACAGTCGCACAGACGTATTTTAAACAGCTGTTGGACAGGCCATTTGTAACAGCAGGTTGCATGCAGTTAGAATCCCCCCCCAGTGCTCAGCTAAGACTTGTTGGGGATTTGACCTTTAACCTTCAGGTTTACCGCCAACCCCAAACTCTCATCTGCCCACCAGGCTTTGTTAAGACGCCACTGTGTGTTCAGGGACTTGATTTGAGGGGAAAATTGAGAAGTTCACAACGCCTTTTCTTGTGTCCCGCCGAAAGCGGTGACCACCATAGCTAAAAAAAACTGCCACTTATAACTGGAAGCACATTTATCTAATAAGCACTCTAGAGCTCTCCTCCTACTCTACCGAAAGAATGTTATCTGACTGCTAACCCGCAGACTGTCGTACTGTTTCCTCACGCTGCCAGGCACACAGAAATGCTGTTATTGTTAACACGGCTAGAATTTAGGGCCCTAACCGTATACTTTGCATCTGTTTTGGTTTGAAAACTAGATTATTTATCTCCTCTAGGGATTCTCTAGTGTCGTCTGGTGTTTAATGGTAGAAAGCACCTCATAAAAAGTTGTAGGTTTTACAGAGCTTTGACATTTTGCAATGTTTACATAAAAAAAAATAATGCTTTATGGTTCCGTATTATACTTCCGTGTCAAAGTATTCAGAGAAATGTTCAAAATATTTCTTCATGTGACCCCAGTCTTTGCACACCAGGATCCGGATGTTAACAGACCAAGCTTCACAGTGTGACAGTCATGACACCACGGTCTCAAACCACTGGAAGCCCAGAGAAGGACTGCCGAACAGATGATCTCCTCTCCTCTATCCTCCTCTCCTCGCCTCGCCTCTCCTCACCCTTCTCCTCCCCTCTGGCGCAGACGCCAAGGCTGAGAAGTAAACACGTCTCTCAGCTCATCTGCAACGTGATGTAGACGAGGGTTGTGGACGGAAGTGGGAGCGGGGAGATGGCTCCCAGAGAACAGCTGTTAGGACAGACCCAGCCCTGACCCTGAGGGGGGCGCCTCATCTCCAAACAAGCACAGACAAAACTCTCTCCCCCTCTCTCTCTCTCTCTCTGCCTCTGCCTCTCCCCCTCTCTCTCTCTCTCTCTCTCTCTCTCTCTCTCTCTCTCTCTCCCTCTCTCCCCCTCTCTCTCCCTCTCTCTCTCTCTCTCTCTCCCTCTCCCCCTCTCTCTCTCTCTCTTTCGCACAACAAGTCGCAACGCAAAATAAAACCTGCCTGTCACGGCGGGTAACACACACATACACACACGAGAATGATGCAAGGCCTCATCCCAGACGGCCGTGGACATGTGAAGCCAAATCCTCAGGATGGATACGTTGTTTTTGCACCGCAGACTCGCTAACGCCGACATAAGATGGAGGAAAAACAAAGTGTGGTGCAAGACTGGCTCCAGGTGCACTGGCAAGGGCGGGGATGTTTGCTGGGGGCCGCTCAGCAGAGGGCCAAGCGGCACTGGATCCCCCCCCCCCCACACGTTTCCTTGACAACCGAGAGGAACACTGACTTGGCCAGAGGCTTCATCTACCCTGTTCTGCTGTTGACCAATCCTCTAAGCTGTGGTCTTTGAACTGGTGTTCATGAACTTTATCTGTCACATGTCCGTAGTGGGTTCACCAACAACTCCACGAGCCAGAGAATGGAGGGTTTTGGGCCAACAGCTCACTGGTCACATGACAGATTAGCACCTAAAGACCAGTTCCCATAAACCAGTTCCCTGGTGAACGAAAACAACTCTAAGCCTTCACTTCTGTGGAGCAACATCCTTCACCACACACTTGCCCACTCCAGAAGTTGATTTTGATAATACTCACACAGACCACAACACCTAGCAACTGAAACAGCATGTTAATGTAGCTGTAATGGCTGCTTAACTGCATGTGTATCTGTCTGGTTCACACACAAACTCACATTTACATGTCCAGTACAATTACAAATGCACAGGCATATACTGTACGCACTGTATAGACAAACACTACTTGACAAAATGTAGGAATTTGCTGAACTGGGATATTTCAAAATGAAAGGCTCTGGAAAAGGCTTCATTGTTTTGGCAAGAATAATTTCATTTGCACAAAACCTCCTGGATGTTTTAAAACTCCTTTATTGTGAGGTCTTATATTTCAGCAGTACCGTTACTGTAATGGCACTGATTGTATCTGTCTGCAAAGATTAGTTCAAGAGGAGCCTGGGAGATGGTGTTCTCTGGTTAGAATAACAGGGCAGCAATACAGTGTGAATCACACTGGAACACTAAACTCTCCCTTCTCTCCTCTGTTACAACTGCTAAACCCAAACCAGCTTCTCTCTCTCTCTCTCTCTCTCTCTCTCCCCCTCTCTCCCTCTCTCCCTCTCTCTCTCTCTCTCAGTCATTTCCTTCCTCTGGCCGAGGCTGGATAGAGCCAGACCGCGCAAGTGGGATACAATTACATGCTATTCCATATTTTATTAAAAGGAGGAAAAACAAAACAAAACAAAAGAGTAACTGCCTCATTAAAGATTTACTGGGAAAGGTCGGCCCAATTGACCCCAAACATGCAGCCATCCCATCTTCTAGAAGCAAGGACTTTTGTTTTTCCTCTTCTCTGTTCTGAATCTCTGGATTCCAGCCTTTTGGCTGAGGAGAGGATGAGGGGGAGAGAGAGATAGAGAGAGATAGAGAGAGAGAGAGGGTGGAGAGACAGACACAGACTGAGAGAGAGAGAGAGAGAGAGAGAGAGAGAGAGAGAGAGAGAGAGAGAGAGAGAGAGAGAGAGAGAGAGAGAGAGAGAGAGAGGAGTCAGAGAGTGAGGATAGGAAGACATGAAGGACAGGAAGACAGCCTGTTATACATAGATATGTAGAGAGCAGATGTACACAGAGATGCAGTCTATTATAGATAGATATGTAGAGAGCAGATGTACACAGAGATGCAGTCTATTATAGATAGATATGTAGAGAGCAGATGTACACAGAGATGCAGTCTATTATAGATAGATATGTAGAGAGTAGATGTACACAGAGATGCAGTCTATTATAGATAGATATGTAGAGAGTAGATGTACACAGAGATGCAGTCTATTATAGATAGATATGTAGAGAGCAGATGTAAACAGAGATGCAGTCGGCACATCTACCTGCACTGTGACTTATGAGTGACACTGTGTTGTAGAGAGGCATTCATGATAGCAGTTGATCTTGAACAATACAGTACATTGTACATCCTGCAATAACACTTTGTCACAACTGTGACAGTGGGATACACACCTTTTAGACCAGATGAGTAATACTAATGTGTTCATTTAGCAGATGCTTTTTTTCCAAAGCAACACACAGCAAAGAGGAAATTTGAACCTGCAACATCTTCATCTACAGTCAAATGTTTTAACCACTCTGCTACCCTATTTTGACAATGTTGTCAGTGTTCATCTGATGGCAGAAGTCGTAACTTGTTCATGACTTCAGTATACCATGGAACTGGGTATTCCGCAAATTCCAACCTGTACATACTACGTAGTGATATCTGACCCCACAACCTGTCTTTTGTCCAACAAGCTCACCAAAAGTTCCAAAACCAATGTGTTCTCAAGTGGAGTATAAATATTTGAGTAGCTCTTTCCATACATGAGTTCTGTGTCGATCCTTAAGTTGAAACATCCACCACAAGCTTCAGAGAGGGAAAAGGTGTGGTTGGGAAAATGACCCCACTAATATGTTCTTGTTGGCAAATCCCCCCCCCCGCTCACACACACACACACACACCACCCCCCACCCCCATGACTAAACCTGTACACCTCTCCAAACGCAGTCTGAGACAGTCCCCACACCAGGCCATCACTCACCAAGCAAACTGGTCATCCTGCATCCACTCATGACAAACCGATATGAGATGCAGACAAAAAAATATGTCAATGAGCTTCGCCAGAATATACGTCCACTTTTGGCAAAACTGGTTTTGTCCTGCGTTACGCTGTGGAATAAATGTGTCATTTGGTTTGCTGGGAAAAGTAAACCTTGCAATGCAAGACTCATTAGTTCTGCCCAGCATCCCTGATTCTCTCCAAACCCCGGGCTTAGAGGTGGACCGTGCCAGTCGTGCAGACATTGGAACAGACACAACATCCATTCACTTGAGGATATCCTCCTGATTGGAACTATACAGGTCAGCACACTCACATAGGACCGAGCCAGAGCCAGAGGCTCTGTTTGTTCCTCAGCAACTCTGGAGATGTTGCCCCTTGGTTGTGTTCAGTAGCTGTCCAATACATCGTGCTCTCCCACCAACCCACACACACACACACACACACACACACACACACGGTACCATGTGCACACACAAGCACAGAGAGAACAGAAACTTGCACTGTGGCGTTCCAGCATGTTGATGGGTCTCTTCCAGCCCTCACTGGCGTTGCCTTGACCTGGTGTGTTAAAACGTGGTTTACTGCCCCATCTCACACCCCTGTCCTTCATCTCACACAGCGGGGAAAAAGACCTTGGTCAGAGTGACGTGTGAACCTGTCATAAACCCTCGGCTTCCAGAGGTTTATTAGAGGTGGCTATTTTTGGGCCATATAATTACATAATGTGTGTGTGTGTGTGGGTGACAAAAGGATAAATTTGTGCTTTATCACACAGTGTCTCCTACTCTGATTGTCTCTCTCTCTCTCTCTCTCTCTCTCTCTCTCTCTCTCTCTCTCTCTCTCTTCTCTCTCTCTCTCTCTCTCTCTCTCTCTCTCTCTCTCTCTCTCCTCTCTCTCTGCCTCTCTCTCTGCCTCTCTCTCTGCCTCTCTCTCTCTCTGCCTCTCTCTCTCTCTGCCTCTCTCTCTCTGCCTCTCTCTTTCTGCCTCTCTCTTTCTGCCTCTCTCTCTCTGCCTCTCTCTCTCTGCCTCCCTCTTTCTGCCTCTCTCTCTCTGCCTCCCTCTCTCTCTCTCCCTCCGACCATCAAAGAGCACTGACCTGGGACCCCCGGGAGCCTCTCCTCTGGTCCCATTCTGAGTAAGGAAGCATCTGTTGGGAGACAGAGGGAGAAGGCCGGGATTCAAACCCATGTTGGGACATATTCAACAGTGACGCGTGTCAACGCGTTGACCCACAGTCTCATTTTACAGACATCTTCCCTGTTCCCAGCCCGAGGAAACGTCCTCCCAGGCAGCGATCTCCACGGCGACGAACAAAAGGTCTTGAGGCAGGGAAGAAACAAGGCACAGGAGGTGGCTTCATAACGGCTTTAAGGGCTGATCTGTTTTTCACTTTTCATTAAGCGCGGTTTTTCTAATTCAATTTCACAGTCAGGTTTGGTTGACTTGAGCTCCTGTCACAGTCTAATGGGTTAGAGTAGGCCGAGGACCTTTATGTTCTGTCATCTCCACCCTCCGTGGCCTCGTAAAGCCATTTTCCACTTGACTCGGGAGTCAGCCTGGCGCGTCACCCAGAGCCCGCGTCGCCGTCCTCCCCCATCGCCATGACGCTGCGGAAAGCGGCAGTCGTTTTGTCATCGGAAGGGCTTCACCCTAGGAGCACCTCCCCCCCCCCCCCCCCTCCCCCCCCATCCCTCGCCTCAACGCGGAGACATACCGCGACTGTGCACAAAGGGGGAGTGCCGGTGGGAGAGCTGTATGATCGCGATAAAATGCTGGGTTTGTTTACAATGCGTGCGTGTGTTGCGGGGTGTCGTAGAGTGAAAACATGAGATCTTGGCTTGTGGTGTCGTCAGATATACAGTAGTACTGCTGTGCTGGCCTCGTGGTTTCCCACAGTGCAACAGCGTTGTAAACAAAGCATGGCATGGACTTCCTGTGGCCCTGTCAGGAGGTTAAGGGGTGTTATAAGAAGCCCTAAATCAGACTGGACTTGTTAGCCTCTGTGTGCTAAAGTTAAAATACTCCCTCTGATTCAGAGAGAATGCAAAGACATTTGGTCTGACCGGTTCACAAACAACTAGATCTTCATCCACACATTCAAAGAGATGGAACAGCTGCAAATTACTCAACGGACGTTTAGTCAGAAGTGAAAGCACTCAAATTTAATATCTGAGGTGTTTCCCCTTGTTCACTAGCAGCTATCATACACACTTTTAATCATACAAAATATTAGAAGGCTCCATCAAGTGTCCGCTCTCTCATGCATTCTAATGACCACACTTTTTCCGCCTGAAATGAAGTCAACAAGCGTTCAGCTGTGTTAAAGGTTGACCGTATAAACATGTAAGTGACCGGAGGGGGGGGGGGGGGGGGGGGGGGGGGGGGGGGGGGGGGGGGAGGTGAGGGGAGGGGGGGGGGGGGGGAGGGAGGGGGGTATTGGCCAGCCGGTTAGGATGTTTGTCTTTTCCTCATTACTGGCCTGGTGAAAGGCTTTGGTGTGCGGGCAAGAGTCGACAGCCAGGCAGGGGGCTCCTCTGTGGCCATGATCCTCCTCCATTAGAAGCTTCTAGCATCAGTAGGCTCTCCATGAGCAACACATAAACAGGCCTTCAGCCTTACATAACCCAACCTCTCATCTCCCGGCTGCGAGTGGCAGCCCCAGACCACGCACAGCTTCTACAGCCTCCTCTTTGATCCGTGCTAAACAAAAAAGAAAGAAAAGACCAACATTCCCTAAGGAATGAAAGGACAGCATTAAACATGAGCCCCGCTTAAAGCTCCCTATTAAAGGGTGACTTTTTAGGCCACTGCAGGCGGCGACTTCTCTTAGACGCATATGATTATTGATAAACAAACGCGTGCAACGGTTGCTAGCAGAGCTAACATTTACGTTGTCTAGACCGTTTCAAACCGTCGCCGTCAGTATAATAAACCCTGCCTCTGCTCCAGCGGAGAGATCACGATAAGAACGAGAGAACGGAGTTTTAGGCTAACAACGGCATATCCAGATAGAGTAGAAGCAAGAGGTACATATGCTTCACTGCAGGGAAGACTTGAAATCAACATTACATTCTGCCGTGACTCAATTAGCTGAATCAATACACTGTCCATCCATCAACAGATGCTGAATATCCTAATGTTTCAGTTGTTCAGCTCCATTCAAGATATCAACGGTGAAAAGAGAAGCCATCGCAAGGTTCTGCTGAAAACAATCCGAAGACAGGGCCTATATTTTGACAGAAGAGGTAAAACCGCACATGAATGATTTCTTAGAAATCTCAAGGTTGATCATGGCTGCACTCAGGCACCAGGAGACGGTTCTCCTCTGCAGAAGGACAAAAAAAGTCTTGTTTTTGTGTTCAATTTCTAGCGCACCTACCGAGAAAAATAACAACTTCGACCAAGCTATGGCCTTTGTTTTCCCCCTCTGTTAGATTCATTAGGCGCTCACATCATTCAGGAGCAGCCAGTACCTGCAATGCTTTTCCACCATTTCCAGCAAGAGATTTGATTTATGAGGATCCAAAATGAGTCCACTGGAGAAAAATCGTTTTCTTGTCTTTGGAGGAGGAAGTAGACAAAATACTTGTCTTTCAATCAGGGAGCTAGCTACCAGAACAACACGACACACTCAATAAGACAGGAGGCAATTTTATGTGGCTCCAGCTACATTGTGAAATAATTTTCTAGCATATTTATTGTTTCATTACGATCCTGAGTAATATTTCGGTTGGTGAACTGTGCGGTTGGAGCCATTTTGGAAGGTCAGGTACGTGTCTAAAGAGCCTGTGCCAAGACTCTGAAGAAAAGGCAGCTCCAGAATTAATGGAACAGTTAGAGTTAGGGTTAGGCTAACCCTAACCCTAGAAGATAGATAATGAGAGATGGCTCGTTCTCTGGCCTGTTAGACATTTAGTCATTTAGCAGACGCTCTTATCCAGAGCGACTGACAGTAAGTACAGGGACATTCCCTCTGAGGCAAGTAGGGTGAAGTGCCTTGCCCAAGGACACAACGTCATTTTTGCACAGCCAGGAATCGAACTGGCAACCTTCTGATTACTAGCCAGATTCTCTAACCACTCAGCCACCTGACAGCCACCATTTAACTTGATTGTGTGGAGCCTCTTTCATCCATCCTTACCCGAACATCTATTAGAACCTTGTCCCACTATGGCTGGGTCACTCTTACCAACTCCATTTTGTTACGCAAGCCTTTCTAACAGCGTGTGCCAAGGAGAACGGAAACGGGACGAATATAGCCTCGCGCTAGATTACTGATAGTTGTGTTTTATAATCCCTCAGTCATGAGCAGAAGCATTTTTTTTATTTTATCATTCTCTCTGTCCCTCTATCCTGTCTCTCTTTCATTTCCCCTCCCCCCCTTCCTCCCTCTCTCCTCCATTTTGCCTGCATCCAGTTTTGGTCGTCTTATTTTATCATTCTCTCTGTCCCTCTATCCTGTCTCTCTTTCATTTCCCCTCCCCCCCTTCCTCCCTCTCTCCTCCATTTTGCCTGCATCCAGTTTTGGTCGTCATTAGTGGCTTCATATCAGTGGAGTTAAAATCTGTCTGTTTGGATCATCAGGAGACATGCCACCACAACGAGCTGACTGACTGGAGAAGGGCTGCACACAGAGGAGCGAACTTTCCGCACTTCAGCCAGAAAGAAGTGGCCCTATCTTGTGTCTGTGTGTGTGTGTGTTTGGGAGAGGGGTGCAGGGGTGCAGAGTGGGAGGAGGGATGGCCGGTTCTGATGTTGTTAGTTGGATTCTAATTAAGCCCATGTCGGAGAGCTGGGAGGTCGATCTTAGGGCTTTCCAATCAACTCTACCCAAGGCTTTTGGCAGCCATCTCTAAGTCTAATTAATCAGACTAGGCTCAGTATTATGGTGTACAAACATACACAAACACACACACACACAGAGACACACACACACACTGTATCATTCCACAAAGATACAGGGCAGATACAGGGCTGTGTCCTGCTCATTGTAAATACATATAAAATTAGTACTTGCTGTTTGTCACATATCAGACAGTAGAACTAGTTCCTAGTCACACCTCTGTCAACCTGTCATGGCCTGTCAACTTTCGTGACAACATTTGATTTGTGTCACTTCCCACAATGCCTTGCTCCCTGGTGCTGTTGAAAGACACCAACCTACTTGGTTCTCAGCACCACACACATCACAGCCCCATTGTCAACTTGTTATGCCATACTTATGAATAATTATGTTATAAAAAAAAAAAATAGAATAGAAGTATGCAGTGGCATAACGACATCTCTGACGTTGATAACAAACCAAACCGTTTCAAAATCGTTTGAAAATTTTGCAAGTTATGGTAATTTAAAAAGTACATTTAGCATCAACACAATGTTATGGGTGAGCGAGTTGACTGTAGCAAGATGGCCGCCACGTGCGGACGTTCGACTGGCAACGCGGACGAGACATCTACCCTTTATATTTATCTACGGTTGCAATGACATGTTTTACCTGCAGGTGGCAATCTTCCCATGATTAGAGCCACATGTGCAGCAACCTTGGGCATACCACACCTCTGGTTACATCACCCACGTCAGAGGGGCAAGCATGACACCACTGCACCTTCTGCTCTGCCCCTGTGCTGTTCACCGAGAGCTAATCCTTTTGGTCCCTCTGGGCTTCCATACACTATGCAAAACCTACGATTGGGTCTTTTTACACACAATTTGCATGCCATATTCCAGAAGAGGAACTTTTAAAGAGAAGACTACATCCATAAAATATCAAAGAGTTTTGGAGAACTGTACAGCAGTGTGTTGAAATAAGTCAAAATAATGAGGGAGAAAGTAGGGAATGGTACTGTATTCTAGTGACAGCTTAAGTTTGTCTCCTTCTCATGATGGATTTGAATTGCGGCATGCGGAAACGCCCATAACGAATGTGATTTGAGAGAAGAACTCGCACTTCTGCAAATTGTTCAAAGCAGTATTGATGTGGATGCTTATTGTCTATAAGGGCCTGGAGAGAAGGAATAACTAAACATAAAATAACTGGTGAGACGCATATTGAGAGGGACAAGCTGAATATCTTGTGTGCCTGTCAGACCAACATCTCTTCCTTCACATCACTCTATAGAATCAAAGAAAAAATCCAAGACAGTCCGAGAATGTGAGAAAAATGTAAATTCTGTTGCGAGTTGTATACTCTGCTTGGCCTAGGGGCACTGAAAGCAACACTTAGCGGTACATTACTTCGTGTGATACCTGCAAATTTGTATTTTCTCTGCAGGTTGTATTCGAGATCCTGCTGTACCAATGCCTGGCAATAGATGACACCCACGCGATTGTTTGCTAACGCGATTATGATATGACAAGGTTTTTGCTGCACTGTACTATGTAATATTATATATATATTTTTTTTTTTTTTTTATTGCACCGTAGTTGAGATGTTTTATTGTACACCAAGCCTGGTAGCTGAGATGTGGTTACTTTGCAACATGCCAGGTAAATATAGACCGTTCGTTTACTCTGACCACCGAAAAACTGTGAAAACTATGCTTTCCTGATACTCAAACTTCTGCTGGACTTTCCACACTCACTTCCTTGTATAGCCCTTTGGATCAAAGTGTCTGCTAAAGAAAACAGGGAAATGCAATGTAAATGTGCTGTGCAGTGTCTTGGAGGCTAAGTGGAAAGGCAGGACCCAGACCCCAGACCCGGGGTCTGGGTCCAGGTGACCGAGGGGACCACGCCCCTCCCTTCCTGTGCTAGAGCGTCAGCCAGGCATCTCGGGAGGATGCCTGTTAAGGTCTGCTTGAGAGCCTTCTGATTCATGCTGGCTAATGTTTTACAGGTGTTACCGTGGGGGCTAGTCTGTGTGGGTCATTTGCGTCATCGCTGGAGGGAACCATCGAGGTGAGCTGCCAAAGAGAAGAGGCCGTGTGGAGGGAAGACGAACACACTTTTGCACACACACACACACACACACATACAGACACACATATACACACACACGCACATGTATAGATGCTCATATTTAACAATACATCCACACATAAATGCATACGTAATCCCACACATATAAATGCACATATTTAAACACACACCGCCACTCAGCTTCACAGTATCTACGATACGATTGGCCCTAGTCCTCTCACTCGTCTGAAGCGCAGCCAATCACACTTGCCGGTTGTGCATTTCCTGTGAGCAGAGGCTGATCCGAAAACAGGACCTTAGCCCAGCTCCAGAGAGGCCTCTGTTCTTCCAGAGCCAGATCAGGCGTCCTCTCTGCTTGGCACAGTGCGGGCGCTGGGTGTCAGTGGCATGGCCTCTCACATCCCACAACTGCTGACCTCGAAAGGTTCCACCAGGCTCGGCTGTTATTCGACAGTGACGCGTGTCAACGCGTTGACCCCCAGTTTCATTTTACAGACAGCTTGTATGTCAATGAGGGTAGAATTTAGATGACAAGAACCAGGAAGCACTATTTAAAAACTAGGCTTTATAATAACTACATAAATAAATAAAAGAAAATTTAGGATTTTGAATTTAGGATATTTGATTCTCGGAAACCTCAAGAGTACAATCTTTGGGAGACGATAGGTCCAGAGATGTCTCCGGGCTCCCGCCCACCAGCGCTGCAGAGGCCCGGGAGCTGGCCGCCCACCTCTGGATAACGTGGCTGCTTCAGATCCATTAGTGTATAATGGGTCAGTCAGGCTTGCTGGAGGAGCCATGGAGAGCCCATCAGGCAACAGAGCTCTCTCTTGTTTGTTTGTTTTACGAGCCGGCGCGGTTCACTCTGTGAAGGTGCCAACGGGATCTGTGTGTGTGTGTGTGTGTGTGTGTTTTCAGAGGCAAATCAAACGTCTAGATTAACAATGCCCCACTCGTTTCTAGCCAATAGCACTTGTTTAAAATGTACTTGGAATCGAAAAGGTTAGGACACAGTGAATTTCACCTTGCAAATTTCTGTATGGAGCTACGGGAAGTACAGGCTCTTGGCGTGGGGGGGAATGTGGGTGTGGCCACAGATCCTTCCTGCCATAAGCAAGGGCTCTAAGAGCTCAGATATAGGGGGTATTGAGGGCATTTCTCAGTGGTTAGAGCAGTTGACTGCAGATCAAGATGTTGCAGGTTCAAATTGACCCTTTGTACTGTAAGCTAAAAGTATCTGCTAAATGAATACTTTATTGAGTTTGGAGCCAACAGAAACACCAGGTGGTCCGTCGCTTCCCTGCTCTTTGCTGATTGGCTAATCCAAGATAGGAATTTCTACCTCATATCAGTTCCATGTACCGCACTAAAGCCTGCACATCATCAGATAAAAACTAATAATATTAAGGGAGCGAGAAAGCAAGGTCCATCAACCCTCTGATTCAGTTCAGGCAGCCCACAGAGGCCACTATTTTCCTGCTCTACTTTCATTACGAAATGGAAATGGCAGTTTTGATTTATGCGTCTTCATGAAAATTTTCTGTAGCATCGCTAAATTACATTAAAGAAGACCAGGGGACGCAGTGTGCGGGCAGACTGACAGGACTAGGAACACTTTTAGCATTGCAAATTCACCAATTTTCTACTAACAGGTCTTATTCAAGCATTGAAAAATTGACAAATTTCCTTCTGATGTATGACTCGCTGTGGTTCTCAAACAAAGGGGTTGGGTGTTACAGTTGCATTGTAAAATGTTTTATGAAGTCATAAGTCTGACTAGGATAACAGGCTATATTTCATCCGAAGAAGAGAATCAGCGTCAAGAAAGCTTTCTAAAGTTAATGAGCGGTTGAATAACAAAATCTTTTTGACCTGACCTTGAAACTAGCAGGAAGGAAAACCCTGTTCTTTGGAGACAAAGATAAACGTTCTTTATGGTTGGGCGATGAAGTGTGGAACTGTAATTTAAAATTTTGCAGTGAAAAAGTAATGGTGGATCCTTTAATGTTCAATATAAAATCTTGGAGGAAAAATACAACCTACCATAATCTTCTGAACAAATACATTTACATTTCTGCTTTAAAATGTGTATTAAATGTAGTCTTTTCTTATTTTTTATAAAAGGTACTTGCTCCTGCTATGCTATGCTATGAAACCTGATAACAGACCACACACACACAACTCCACACCCTACCTGCACGCTTTTACAGTCCTATCAAACTTCCCACAGAGCCACAATAAAGAAACTGACCCGGATTATTTCGGCTGAGATGCAAGGCTTTAAATCACCTCTCAAACGATGCAACTCCCTTCATAAATTCCACACAAGCCCATAAATGTATAGCCGCATCACTAACAACGTCGAACGCAGATAGTTTAAGTCGTTTGATGGACAAGAACCCTGTGTAATTCCATTGAAAAGCTGGCTATATCTAATAAACCACAGGTGTTCCTCTATTGGGGCATAAATCTCCTCTTCCTCTTTTTCTTTTTTTCACCAGGTGGAGGGATACGTCCTCATTGCAGACGTGCTTCTCTGGAAGTAGTGCAGGCCAGATACCGGGAAGAGGTTATCAGCGAGTGCGCTGTAAAACTCTTGCTTTGTTAATGAGATTCCTACCGAAGAGATTCTGTGCTGGTGTGTGTGTCCGTGTGTTTGTGTGTGCCCTTTGTGACAGGGGTCTAGTAGCGTGAAGCATGCGAGGATTTCCCGACCACACCAGTGTGTCCCCTGACCGTGTGGTGTTGCACAAAGCCGTTTAGATATCGTCTGTGGAGCTAATAGCCGGCCGGGAACGCTGGCTTAGAGGGAAAGCAAACAGGGGAATGGGGAGGTAATGAGATAGAGGAGGAGGGGGTCCTCGTGGGAAATACCCTGGCAGCTAGGAGAGAGACACAGTCATCTTCTTTTGTCAAACAGACACTGGGCCTTGCTCATACTAAGTACATAGTCAGCCTACAGTTTGAGACTCGGTGATGGAAATGACAGGCTAGGATAGGCGCTAACAAAATGTCAGAAGTGCTATGAAACAGTAGGAACGCAGGATCCAGGTGCTTGTCGTGGGCTGAACACGCGGGGGAAAACACGACACTGCGTTGGTTCTGCAGGACCACCCAAAGGGACTGTTCTCAAGAGGGCACAGTCAATTATAATCTATCAAACAGATTGTATGTGTGTAATATTACGCATGTGTGGGTGCATGTACATGTGTGTCTATGTGTGCTTAACGCTTGTTTGTTTGACTAGTTTGTTTGTTTACTTGTTTGTTTGTCAGCCTGGATGACCGTTTCACACGTAAGGATGATGGCCTGTATTGCATCATACATGAATGCATGTGTGTGTCCAAGTGGATGTACAGTGCAGTGTATTTGCGTGTGAGCAAGTGTGTTCGTGTGTGTGTGTGGAATCTGGAACGGCATAAAGTAAACCACAGCCTAGAAAAACATTGTTAAAGGACTTTGTTAGACTGCTGTTTAAACATGGAAGGAATCCTAGTAAAATACACAAAGAATTTGTTTCTTCTTTTTTTTTTTACACCCAACAACATAGTGCAAAAAGTTCCTTCTTAAAGGAACACAGTTTATCATGAGTGACACCTGCTCACCATAGGCTCGGGGAAATGTTTATGTGACTCAATCTATGCCAGGGAACGTGACGTTAACATCAATTTAATCCATCAGACTATAACCGAACTGTAGGCCTAAAGAGTAGGCTAATGATACAGTCACCAACCAAATGTTGTGTAGGACTACTTTGCATTTTGCCCACTGATATCTGTCTGAGTTCTCCGTATACTTCATTTTTACATGTTGCATTTTATTGATTTAGCAGAAGCTAAATGAATCATATTTGCATAAGGCCAAGCACAAAGCCAAACAGTGGCACCCAGAAGGCTCACCTTCGGTCCATAACGTGTTTTATCACCAGACAGACCAATATGCACCACATAAACACAACAACGCAGCAGACACGTCGTAGCTAAACAAACGGTCGCATCGCTTTTCCCTTAGCGCTCTTTAACTTCGTAGCTTCATCCTGGCCAGAAGAAATCCTCCCTGAGACGGCCATTTTCAAAAAAAAGTTTACGATAACAAAACCCTAAAAGCCTTTTTATCTACTTAGCGTCTCCCAAACAGAGCACTCTGGAACAGCTGAAGCAATAGTTACGGGGACCTTTGCCTCGGACTCGGCCGTTACTCCATGCTTCAAAGACGGCAAAGAAAAGCAGAAAGATAGTCGTGCTACGATTTGAGAAATGGACCTGTCAGGTTGGGGGGCTGGGTTCGTGGAAGCGGGGACTGGAACAAGAATGAAGGCTCTGTGACCGAGTTCACCCTCAGTCTAGTTAATCATTTGTAATTCTTAATTGGCCAATCAGAAATTAAGGGGAGTTAATCAAAGCAATGGAGGGCAAGATTAATCTTTCCCTAGAAAAGTAGTAATCAGGCATCGACGTCGACTCCCCCATCCCTCAGAATAACAGAGACACTTCCACGATCTGACTTCTCATGATGTTGTAATTGCTCGCACACCTTATCCAGCGCGTGTAAAAACGCAACAAAGAACGTCTGTCTAAACTCTGAACAAATAACTACTATTGTCCAATATTAATTCTGTTCCCACCTTCGTGAAATAAACCCCTACTCAATTGGAAATGATAACCCGGGCTACGTGGTTATTTCAATCATGGAGGTATTCTGAAAGCTAGGCACCATAAACGCCAGCCGTAAAGCAGCATAGATACAGATGATAAGGTTGTGCCATGTTGGAGCAGTAAACCAAACGCCCACCCTGGAGTTGAAACCGCGGAAATCTGGGCAAACGGTCATCTTTTTCCATCTGAGAAATGGTGGTGTTTATTACACCGTGCACATTAATGTAATGGAAAGCAGACCCCCACAACAAATGAGCCTTCCCTCAGCTAACCTGATTATCACTGCAGCGGGCTGAACCAATAGACCTGGTGCAGAGAGCCTGGGGGTGGTGGTGGGGTGGGGGGGGGGGTCATAATCAACCCTCTCACAGCACCCCTGTAAACCCCTGTGTGTAAAGAGAGCCTGTACAAAAACACCAGTGAGACCTCTCACACACACACACACACACACGTAAACGCACGCCACAACAACCTGCATAGATTCATCAACCTCCTGGCCAATCACTGTCACCGCGTCTGACAATATCCCAGAGCGAGATCATTAGCATAATAAAAGGTGCTCCAGAGTTGGAGGGCCGTCTGCAAACGATGACTGTCGTGGTGACTGAGACCGCAATGGCGTGAGCCTATAATAAATGCTTCAGTTGTCACATTTGGTTTGGATTTCTCCAATTGTGTTATACATACTGCTAAATCAACAGTGGCAGGAAGTACTGTGTAGTGTTCCTGATGAGGAAGAGGCTTGGTACCCAGAATTCCCTGCGCAGCACAATTTTTTTTTTTTTACCAAACCCAAAACTTTGCTGCGTTGTGGGAAAACATTTCCCACAATGCCTCTTAACAATGTCTGTGTACTTGTCCCTGGCTGTGTGGCAGGTATGGTCTGGCTAGGCTTGACTGGCTCTTGGCTCCAGCCAAGGGCCCCTCTAGCTCAGCTGATTGGCTGATTGAGGTAGCGTAATGATGCAATTGGTCCAGAAAGGACGCAGAGGTCCAAAGTTTCGTCACAGCCTCAGCACTGATTGCACTCAGAGCTCTAAAGAGAGTGTCTCTGGACTTGAAATCAGCTTACCAGGTCAACCAGAAAGGCAGCCAGAAAGCCAGCCAGCCAGCCAGACACACCTTCACCCAGGCCTTGTTTTCCCCTCTGATCTAATTGATCGGGAAATGTTAGCTGGGTGCAGTAGATTAGAGAGGGACAGAGGGCCCATTAGAGTGGCTCTGCAACAGACTCAAACACGTCAGTCAGCTCAGCCAATCACCAACCAGACATCCCACTGACAGACAGCCTGGCTGACCAATAGTCAAAGAGGACGGTGGACAGTGTTTGTTTTTTTGAAACCTACTCTGCCTTTGTAAGAGAGCTAGCTATCCTCTTATCGGTCACAGAGAGAGATAGACACCATTTTCATTTGGAGGAGGAAATGGGTTGGAAACAACCAGTGCCATCAGCCCCAGCCTCTCTGCACAATGGCAACAGACACAACACAGAGCCATTAGCTGGAGCCTGAGGAACTGGTCGGCCAGAGAGACTGGAGCTCAAAAGCTGCAAGCCTTGTGTGTGTGTGTGGCTCTGTGTGTGTGTGTGTGTGTGGCTGTGTGTGTGTGTCTGTGTGTGTCTGTGTTTGTGTGTGGCTCTGTGTGTGTGTGTGTGTCTGTGTGTGTGTGTGTGTCTGTGTGTGTGTGTGGCTGTGTGTGTCTGTGTGTGTGGCTGTGTGTGGCTGTGTGTGTGTGGCTGTGTGTGTGTGGCTCTGTGTGTGTGGCTCTGTGTGTCTGTGTGTGTGTGGCTGTGTGTGTGTGTGGCTGTGTGTGTTGGGGGGTGAATACGCTGTATTCGCATTATATGCAAGTCATAAATTCAATATAATTTTTAGAAGACCGTAGTCAAGACTCTACTGATGCTTCTGTTTGGTTGGTCTTTTCTGAGGGATGTTTGGAAAGTCATGCGCTGCTCTGTCAGTCACACTTGAAATGAGTATAAAGGAATAATGAACGCATCTACAGTAGGAGGGGATTCATCCGAGTCCGACTCAGGGATATTGATACACACTGAAGCTGCCGTAAAAACGGAATGACTCATCTTTTTATGAAACGCTCCCCGGTGCTCTTCCCCACCACCAACCAGAACACTGCAGCCACGCATCCCCCCCCCCCCCCCCCCTCCCCCTCCCCCTCCCCCTCCCCCTCACCTCTTCCCCTGATATAAACTGGGCTTGAACTTCCTTTGTTGCTCCTGAACACACTGGGGCCTGGTTGTATTTCGGTTAATCTCTCACATAGGCGTGTAGGAGAGAGTGAGAGAGCTAGAGGGAGAGAGGGAGAGAGAGTAAAGAAAGTGAGTGCTGTTTCCCTTTCATCGAAATATGCCTGGACCCATACTTGGACTCAAAAGAACACAGGGGGGCTGAAAAAAGGTGGTAGAATAGGAACGTCTGGAAGACGGAAAGAAAGAAAGAAAGAGAGAGAGGGACAGAGAGAGAGAGGGAGAGAGAAGGGTCAGTCGTTCAGTGAAATCCAACAGTGCATGAAAGGCACAGACAGAAAGAATACATCTGGTGTAGAAATAGGAGAGGGTGGTCGGTACAGCACGAGGGAGGGGGAGAGAGAGGGAGAGAGAGAAGGAGGAAGGGAGAGAGAGGGTGGGAGGGCGAGAGAGAGAGAGAGAGAGAGAGAGAGGGAGGGAGGGAGAGGGAGATAGAGAGAGGGGGAAAGAGAGAGAGAAAGGGGGAGGGAGGGAGGAAGAGAGAGGGAGAGAGGGAGGGGTGAGAGAGGGAGAGAGGGAGAGAGAGAGAGAGAGAGAGAGAGAGAGAGAGAGAGAGAGAGAGAGAGGGAGGGAGGGGGAGGGAGAGAGGGAGAGAGAGAGAGGGAGGGGGGGAGAGAGAGAGAGAGAGAGAGAGAGAGAGAGAGGGAGGGGTGAGAGAGGGAGAGAGAGAGAGAGAGAGCGAGAGAGAGAGAGAGAGAGGGAGGGGGAGAGGGAGAGAGAGAGAGGGAGGGGGGGAGAGAGAGGGAGAGGGAGAGAGAGAGAGAGAGAGAGAGAGAGGGGGGGGAAGGAGGGAGGGAGGAAGAGAGAGGGACAGAGAGAGAGGGAGGGGAGAGAGAGGGAGGGAGGCAAAGAGATAGAGAGCAGAATGGTGTTATCATTGGAAAAAAAGCAGGGGGAGAAAAGAGTAACAACAGGCTTGAAAACCCCCAGAAAGAGAAGCGGGAGGAGCGCTCTAGTTTGGTACACTGTATATTCAAATCTTCAAGTTGTTTTTTTCTTTAACCGAAGGAACAACATCTCCATCAGGAGCACACAGGCCAGGACTGCAGTGCACAGTGGAGGACAAGAGAAGAAGAAGAAAGAAAAAACACACACGCACGCACACCTCCCCTGAGTAGGGGCGCACTGCGTAACCATGGCGACGGCTCTGACGTCAGAGCAGGCTTTATGTGATTACTCATTGAGCCTGTGGAGGAGCTGGCCAATAAAACTGGGACCATTACTCACGGAGGGAGATGGCCACAGCTGAGGTTACTGAGAAAGCCTGTACAGTAGGAAACTATTCATTTGAGCACTTCCACCAGAGAGACACGGGGAAACACAGCTAGCTCATGTGATCTGCCTTCACCTCCTCCTTAAAACTTTGAAATAAGGCAGCACAGTTATCCATCGATGTTTCGATGTCGTGGTGTAGAACCTAAAAAGGTAGTAGGGAGGTCAAAATAAAAACAGGGTTTTGTGTTAGCTGGTAGTGGTCTCACGCACACAAAAGAAACAACGAAACCCTCAAAAATGTGAGACTATGATTACTGAGGTTTACTGAGGGGACACCCTGGGCGGGTGTCCCCTTGATGTCACCTACCATGTCCCCCGCCTCCTCCTCAGCCAATCGCAAACATGCCCCCCCCCCCTCCCCCGCACACACGAGGGAACGGACGCCGACCCAGGTACACTTGGCATTCCGCATGCTCCCAACCCATAATCCGTGGAAGCGCACGTCCGAGGCCAGCCGTCTCTCTGCGCTCGTGGCACAAGATGACCCTGAGAAGGGCACGGCGCCGCCGATACCATGACATCAGACCAGCCTCGTCTACACCGCCCCCCCCACCCCCCCACCCCCCCCAGCCCCCCCGCTTCCTCTCCCGTCTCCCACACGCTCGCTCGCAGCATTCTTTCAGGGAGTGGGGAGCACTTTCCGGGCCAGATAATAACCCAAGCAAACACCGTTTGATAAACACGGTCAGCTTTGGCAATTAAGGCCCCAAAAGGCCTCACCGGCCAATCGGGGGCGGGGGGGGAGGGGGCGTCGAGCGGACATGGCATCACATAACCCCTAGCCTCCATCGCTGGGGAGTGGATGCATTCCTGCCTCCATGCCCGAGTGCAGCGTCTCAGCCCAGCCAGAGCGCTGCACTCAGACCCAGTCGGCAACGCAGGCAGCTCAGCACCGATAACGGGGTAGCTGTGCGGTGACGAGATGCTGACGGCAGAGAGGGCTGCTGACGGCAGAGAGGGCTGCTGACGGCAGAGAGGGCTGCTGACGGCAGAGAGGGCTGCTGACGGCAGAGAGGGCTGCTGACGGCAGAGAGGGCTGCTGACGGCAGAGAGGGCTGCCGACGGCAGAGAGGGCTGCTGACGGCAGAGAGGGCTGCTGACGGCAGAGAGGGCTGCTGACGGCAGAGAGGGCTGCTGCACAGCGGAGAGGGCTGCTGACGGCAGAGAGGGCTGCTGACGGCAGAGAGGGCTGCTGACGGCAGAGAGGGCTGCTGACGGCAGAGAGGGCTGCTGACGGCAGAGAGGGCTGCTGCACAGCGGAGAGGGCTGCTGACGGCAGAGAGGGCTGCTGACGGCAGAGAGGGCTGCTGACGGCAGAGAGGGCTGCTGACGGCAGAGAGGGATGCTGACGGCAGCGAGGGCTGCTGACGGCAGAGAGGGCTGCTGCACAGCGGAGAGGGCTGCTGCACGGCAGAGAGGGCTGCTGCACAGCGGAGAGGGAGACACTAGTCTGCACCTCCCCCTCCTCCCCCCCTCCCCTGCCTGGATTCAAGGATTCATCATTATCCCCCCCGCGCGCACACACACACACACACACACAGTACAGTATGTCATGTGCGGCTGTGGATCACCTGCTTTGATGAAAAGTTTCGTGAGGCAGTGTGTCACCTCCACGAGAGCACGAACAGAGCCTGCCGTAGCTGTCTCTTCCCCAGACCCCGTCCCCCCTCCCCCAGACCCCGCCCACAACCACCCCCCCAGCACCCAGACACGCTGCTGATGTCATCCTCAACGGGCACTGCATCTGATCGGATTTAATGAGAGGTTTGGATATCCTCTTTCCACCCCTCTTCCTCTTGTACGTCCTATACCCCTCCCCTCTCTCCGCATCACTCTATTTCACCTTTTCTCTCTCTGCTCGTCTTCCTCACTCCCCCCCCTCCATTCTCTGTCTTTCCCTCTGTCCCTGTGCAAGCCTGTTTGCGTATACATGTGTCAGCGTGTGTGCGTGAGTTTATGTGTATGTATGTTAAACAGTGTCTTCATGTGCGCAAGTGTGTGTGTGTGTGTGTCAGCCCACATGCGTCAGTGCAGCCGTGTGAGAGCTTGTGCGTATGTGTGTGTGTGTGTGTGTGTGTGTGTGTGTGTGTGTGTGTGTGTGTGTGTGTGTGTGTGTGTGTGTGTGTGTGTGTGAGTCGCACAGACACTGCAGTCCACCTGGCAGTGAGCTTAATGAGTCTTGTGCTCGTGAAAAGTCGTTTGCATTCACATCCGTGGCCCCAGGCCCTGACCAGGTGCTCTGACAGAGAATACATCTTCAAACAACATGAGCACACACCTCCCAGAGCTCTTCTCCAACAGAACTAACCCGCACCCAGGACCTCCACACATTACCATAACTAACCAGCACCCAGGACCTCCACACATTACCATAACTAACCCGCACCCAGGACCTCCACACATTACCATAACTAACCAGCACCCAGGACCTCCACACATTACCATAACTAACCAGCACCCAGGACCTCCACACATTACCATAACTAACCCGCACCCAGGACCTCCACACATTACCATAACTAACCAGCACCCAGGACCTCCACACATTACCATAACTAACTAACCAGCACCCAGGACCTCCAAACATTACCATAACTAACCAGCACCCAGCACCTCCACACATTACCATAACTAACCAGCACCCAGGACCTCCACACATTACCATAACTAACCAGCACCCAGGACCTCCACACATTACCATAACTAACCAGCACCCAGGACCTCCACACATTACCATACCTAACCAGCACCCAGGACCTCCACACATTACCATACCTAACCAGCACCCAGGACCTCCACACATTACCATAACTAACCAGCACCCAGGACCTCCACACATTACCATAACTAACCAGCACCCAGGACCTCCACACATTACCATACCTAACCAGCACCCAGGACCTCCACACATTACCATAACTAACCAGCACCCAGGACCTCCACACATTACCATAACTAACCAGCACCCAGGACCTCCACACATTACCATAACTAACCCGCACCCAGGACCTCCACACATTACCATAACTAACCAGCACCCAGGACCTCCACACATTACCATAACTAACCAGCACCCAGGACCTCCACACATTACCATAACTAACCAGCACCCAGGACCTCCACACATTACCATAACTAACCAGCACCCAGGACCTCCATACATTACCATACCTAACCAGCACCCAGGACCTCCACACATTACCATAACTAACCAGCACCCAGGACCTCCACACATTACCATAACTAACCAGCACCCAGGACCTCCACACATTACCATAACTAACCAGCACCCAGGACCTCCACACATTACCATAACTAACCAGCACCCAGGACCTCCACACATTACCATACCTAACCAGCACCCAGGACCTCCACACATTACCATACCTAACCAGCACCCAGGACCTCCACACATTACCATAACTAACCAGCACCCAGGACCTCCACACATTACCATAACTAACCAGCACCCAGGACCTCCACACATTACCATACCTAACCAGCACCCAGGACCTCCACACATTACCATAACTAACCAGCACCCAGGACCTCCACACATTACCATAACTAACCAGCACCCAGGACCTCCACACATTACCATAACTAACCCGCACCCAGGACCTCCACACATTACCATAACTAACCAGCACCCAGGACCTCCACACATTACCATAACTAACCAGCACCCAGGACCTCCACACATTACCATAACTAACCAGCACCCAGGACCTCCACACATTACCATAACTAACCAGCACCCAGGACCTCCACACATTACCATACCTAACCAGCACCCAGGACCTCCACACATTACCATAACTAACCAGCACCCAGGACCTCCACACATTACCATAACTAACCAGCACCCAGGACCTCCACACATTACCATAACTAACCAGCACCCAGGACCTCCACACATTACCATAACTAACCAGCACCCAAATCCTCCTTCAACAGCACCTAATAACCCTCCCCTAGCCATCACTAGCTAGGTCACTGCAGCTCCAGGTACCACCCAGGAAACACAAGCTGGACTACACTGTGTAGTTAGTTATTTAGTTAGTAGTGTGTGCAGTTAGTTATTTAATCGTTTAGTTAATTTGTAAGTTAGTTAGTTAGTCCTTTCTGGCCCTGAGTGAATGTGTGTTTGTGTGTGGGGGGCTCCCAGCACTCAGTAGCAGTTGAACGCTCCTACTCCCTGAGCGTGTGTGTGGGTGTGTGTGTGTGTGTGTGTGGGTGTGTGTGGGTGTGTGTGTGTGTGTGCGGAGGGGGGGGGGCCTCCTACTCCCCTGTGTGTGCAGTGATGAATATGTGGATCCATATTTCAGTGACATGGGCAGGGCAGCATTCTCAGCAGAGACAGGCCTCCACCTCTCTCCCTCCACCTCTCTCCCCCCAGTTCTCTCCCTCCACCTCTCTCCCCCCAGTTCTCTCTCCCCAGTTCTCTCCCTCCACCTCTCTCCCCCCAGTTCTCTCCCCCCAGTTCTCTCCCCCCAGTTCTCTCCCTACCATCTCCTCTCCCAGAGTACACTCTGGTTCACTACTTCACACAGCAACACAAACATGTTAATGAAACACAGCTGTTGGGTCTTTGTGGAACGGACGCCGTCCTCTAACTCCAAAGAACCCTCCGCAAAACATTCCCCCAGCCCCTCGCATCCCTCCTCACTCCTTCTCTCTCTCTCTCTCTCTGTCTCCATCGCTCACTTTCTCTTTCTCGCTCTTTGTTTCCCGATCTCTCACTGTCTTTCCCTCCCTCCCTCCCTCGGCGAGTGGCCACACTCCAGAGAATCCTTTTGTCGACCCCTCGTTTTGTCGAGCTTGAGATGGGACCCCAGAGAGAGAGAGTTCCCTCCCTGTGTCTCGTTCATCCGCAGAAGGCCACTCGTCGTCACATCAGACGGTGAATGATTAAGAGGTGAGACATGCGGGCTGGAGAGGGCTGAACGGAGGAGGCCGTTCGAGCGGGCAGATCCTAACGTGCGACGGGGGGGGCTCGCAGGCTCTTTGCCTCTCGCAGGGAAGCTTTGACTCGGGGCCAAACCCTGCGGACAAAAACCTCGACCTGGCCAGCACATTGACACCTGGCTAGTGGTGAAGGGCAGCCCAGGACCGTGCATGTGTTTGTATGCATGTGGGTGTTTGCGCATGGGATTAGGTGTGTGTGCGCATGGGAATAGGTGTGTGTGTGTGTGTGTATGTGTGTGTGCGCATGGGAATAGGTGTGTGTGTGTGTGTATGTGTGTGTGTGCATGGGAATAGGTGTGTGTGTGTGTATGTGTGCATGGGAATAGGTGTGTGTGTGTGTGTGTGTGTATGTGCATGGGATTAGGTGTGTGTGTGTTTTACATGCCCCCCCCAGGAAGGCTCTTCCAGATGTGACCTCTGATTCTAGCCTCTCTGGCAGCTGACCACCATATGCAGAGGCCTGTGCAGGTCCACTGGCTTGCTGGTTAATGGTCTGCACAGATGCCCCATTCCTGGAACTACTCCCCTTGTGTGTGTGTGTGTGTGTGTGTGTGTGTGTGTGTCCTACGGGCTAATGCCCTGTGCATTTCATGAATGTGTTTCACCAGTCCGAACACAATGGAAGATTTCAGAGAGGAACATGGGGGTCCAAAGAAGAATAGGTCCAACAGAGAGAAAGGACTGGACAGGGTGATCGACATCAGGGGACAGCTATGTTACTGTTTGGACAAGGCTGTCTGAGGGCTGGAAAGGGAATGGAAGAAGAAAATAGGAAGAGAGAGGGGGGATACAGAGGAGAGGGGAGAGAGAGAGAGAGAGAGAGAGAGAGAGAGAGAGAGAGAGAGAGAGAGAGAGAGAGAGAGAGAGAGAGAGAGCAAGAGAGGGCGAGAGGGACAGAGAGAGAGAGATAAGGAGGATGAGAGAAAGAGAGAGGGGAAGAAAGAGAGAGCGAAATAGGGGAGAACCAGGATTATTGACTTACTGGTGCAATCCAGGTTGTCCAAGTTGCATAGACAGTGTTTATGTAGTTTGGCCAAGCCTGTGCGAGCGTGCGGCGCGATGATGGAAATCTTACGCTCACTCAAAACAAGCCCACTGACCTTTTCATCTAACATGCCTGAATCAGTCTGAACAGGCTGCCAAGGTGGAAATGAATGAGTGCTTATTACATCAACGCCAACATCACAGGCAACTGGACCTCATGCCCAGGTGTGTGTAGTCTGTCTGTGTGTGTGTGTGTCTGTCTGTGAATGTGTGTGTAGTCTGTCTGTGTGTGTGTGTGTTTTGAGAAGGTTGTCTGTTTGGATTCCCTCACTGACATCGAGCCCAGTTGGTCCAGCTAAAGAACAATATCTGAACATGTAAAATGAAGCGGGCCTGGGCGTCCCAGCATGTCGTGTAACAGGGGAGAGCTATCACAGCTGCTCTCCAAGCAGCGCGCACCCCTGGCAGGCAGGTGGGCCTGGAAGCGGGCCTGGGCAGGTGGGCCTGGGCAGGTGGGGTGGGCAGGTCAGCCTGGGCAGGTGGGCCTGGGCAGGTGGACCTGGGCAGGTGGGCCTGGGCAGGTGGGCCTGGGCAGGTGGACCTGGAAGCGGGTCTGGGCAGGTGGGCCTGGGCAGGTGGACCTGGGCAGGTGGACCTGGGCAGGTGGACCTGGGCAGGTGGACCTGGAAGCGGGTCTGGGCAGGTGGGCCTGGGCAGGTGGGCCTGGGCAGGTGGGCCTGGGCAGGTGGACCTGGGCAGGTGGACCTGGGCAGGTCAGCCTGGGCAGGTCGGCCTGGGCAGGTGGGCCTGGGCAGGTGGGCCTGGGCAGGTGGGCCTGGGCAGGTGGACCTGGGCAGGTGGGCCTGGGCAGGTGGCTCCAGCAAATTGAGTGGGCTCTTGAAGGTTATCTTGTGTGCCGGGCAGGATGAGCAGCCATTTTGGTTACGGTGTCTGCATTCTTAAACACAAGGGCTGCAGGGGGAGTCTGACGAGATAGAGCCTGACCCCAGTCCTAACCCTGACCCTAACCCTAACCCTCTGGGAAAAACAACCCTGATTAACCCTTGTGCTGCCTTCGGGTCACATGACCCAAAGGTTCATAACGAACAATCGTTGTGTTTACTCAATTTTACCCAATACAAAAACAAATAAAAATATTTTTCTTTTAACCTTCGCAATGTGGGGGGTCTGAGACAGCCCAACGGTTAAAAGAAAATGCTTCACTTTGTTTTTGTATGCGTTAAAGTTGCCGCAATACGACGGTGGGTCACAATGACTGATGGGTCAGAATGACCCGAATATAACACAAGGGTTAAGAAATGTCTGCATCTGATAGAGATGGTCTCATGGACGTGGCTGGGTCTGACAGTGTAGGATGCCTGGCCGGCTGCGCTCCTCCACTCGGGGGAGAGCACTCCTCCACTCGGGGGAGAGCACTCCTCCACTCGGGGGAGAGCACTCCTCCACTCGGGGGAGAGCACTCCTCCACTCGGGGGAGAGCACTCCTCCACTCGGGGGAGAGCACTCCTCCACTCGGGGGAGAGCACTCCTCCACTCGGGGGAGAGCACTCCTCCACTCGGGGGAGAGCACTCCTCCACTCGGGGGAGCAGAGCCAGCAAAGGCTTGGCAGGTACAACGACAAAACAAATGTTTGAAAAACAAGAAATGATCTGACCTTGTTGCGGACAGAACTGCTCTACATCCAAAGTGGACGCTGCCAGATTGTGAAGCTTTCCCATCCCGTTCCGGGATTGTTATTGCAAATCTCAAACTTTAAATAAAAAAACACACAAGAGCTATGGTACCAAATTGAAACACATCCGCTGGCAGAATCAATCAAAACTCACACGAAGTAGACGGCCCGATGCGAGCCATCTGGTAAACAGCCTCCCTCACAGCTCTCCTCAGCAGTGGGGCAGAACCCAACAATTACACCGAGAACCAGAGGCGGGGGGGGGGGGGGGCATGCACAACATCTCACTTCCTATTGAGGGAGAAGCAGCGAGCCAATCACACTGCGCCTTGTCCAGACAGATCCAAGCTGGGGGGGGGGGGGGGGGGGGGGGGGGGGGGGGGGGGCTGGGGTGCTGCGTCTGGCTGATGGGAGGAGGAGGCCAGGCCTGGGTGCTGCGTCTGGCTGATGGGAGGAGGAGGCCAGGCCTGGACAGAACCGGCAGATGGCCTCAGTGTGCCAGCACCACAACTGCTCTGCGCTGCCCCCCATCCCCCCCAACCCCACTTACATAAGGGGAACACTGGGGAATAGGGATGTGGGATGGGTCCATACCCTGGTCCCACCGGGCCTGCGTCAAACCGCAGCAGATGTGACCCTCCGACCCCCCACACCACCCTTTCTCTCCCCACACAGCCTCACCTTCTGTCGGGCCGGGCCCTGATAGCCGCTACCGTTCATGGATGTTCACAACCATAAAGCCCAAGAAGACCAGAGACCTTTAGTCAGTTGAGTTTTAGTCAGTGGCTCTTCCATCTGAAGTCTGGAAAGCAGCGTTCGTGTGTGTGAGTGTGTGTGTGTGTGCGCGTGTGTGTGTGTGCGTGTTTGTGCCTGCGTGTGTTTGTGCCACATCTGCTCCACTGGCCTGGGGCTTCTAGCCTCTCCTGAAGTAGGTCACGTTTCCCAGTGACGTCAGGAGGCCTTCTGCCTCGCAGTCCACGGCACGCCAAGCGCGCCGCATGCCATTCCTCGCCGCGACAATGGAACGTCTCTTCAGGAGGTATATCTCTGGCTCCGTGGATTAGTCATTACACAAATCCCTAGACCCATTTTTTCAGCCTGAAATACTGTGGTAAACCTCATCTAAGCTGCCTCGCCGAAGGTGAGAGGTCCTGGCGATTACACACACACACACACACACACACGAGAAGCCATACCTAAATGTCAATACACACTGCCATCTCCACTTGTAACGGAGTGTGGATAAAGAGGGGGGGGAGAGGAGAGGGGGAGAGGAGAGGAGAGAGGGAGAGGAGAGGAGGGGGAGGGGAGGCAAGAGGAGAGGAGAGGGGGAGGGGAGAGGGAAGAGGAGAGGAGAGGAGAGGAGAGGGGGAGGGGAGAGAGTGAGAGGGAGAAGAGAGGGAGAGAAGAGTGACTCAGAAACAGAACGCATCAGTAATCTCATTGCAAATGTCTTCGTAAGGACGAAGGCCTGTGATGATGGTGGTGATGATGGGGAAGGTGGTGATGATGATAATAGTGATGGTAGTGATTATGGTGGTGGTGGTGGTAGTAGTAGTAGTAGTGGTGGTGGTGATGCAGAGGTTTGTTGGTTTAGGGGAGGAGAGGAGATTAGAGGAAAGGAGAGGAGGAGAGGTGTCTGGGGTTGGGTGTGGAGATTTCATTTCAGCCATCCCAAGAGTAGGGCAAGCAGGGATCTGTAGAGTATGAAGGGAACAGCTACTAATGGAAAACATTACAAAGGCAGCATGGAGAGAGGAACCTGACACGGCCTACGGCGAAAAACCATTAAAATTAAGGCACGTACATCTTATTCTCATTGCTGTGACTTAGGATTTTCAATTTAAATTCTCCCCCCTGACACACACAGAAACAGCCATTTTCATGAATATACAGCTACTGTCATGTAGCTCCAGAACTTTCCAGACACAGAACAGCCAGTCTCTGGTCTTTAGAGACAGGCTTATCAGCCGGGTGCCATGGTGCCCTCTCAATTTGTCTCAATTCTCAGCTGTCATGCAAAGCCCGAACTCGAGGCAGAGTCCACTCATCATGGCCTCTCCTGCCTCAGGAGAGCGTTTGGGTGCCCAGGGAGATGAACCAAACAGCCCCTATCTTAGCTCCACAGGACCCAGTCTAGCTAAGAACACACACATACACACTTACACACACAGATACACACAGCCGCGCCATAGACATAGACCTGTCAGTCCCAGCCATTGATCGTGACCAGGCACAAACGGATGTCACCAATACAAGAGCACGTTGGAGCAGTCAGCCAGTCACGTCTCCTAGCAACACAAGGGAGGAGGGGACAACAAATCAATGACCCCTGGTCCAGTTAGCCAAAGGAGAGAGTGTGTGTGTGTGTGTGTGTGTGCATTAGCAGGTGATTACAGTGTTGGCGGAGGGAGGATTGATCCAGACCTTTACTGTAGTCCTTACGTAAAGCCTGAGGATTGTACAGGGACCTGACGGAGGGCACAGGGACCTGACGGAGGGCACAGGGACCTGACGGAGGGCACAGGGACCTGACGGAGGGCACAGGGACCTGACGGGGGGCACAGGGACCTGACGGAGGGCACAGGGACCTGACGGAGGGCACAGGGACCTGACGGAGGGCACAGGGACCTGACGTATGACGTAGCGTGCGTGCGTGCGCAGGGTTAAGCCGTTGAGGCGTGGAGGACTATCTTTCCTCGGAACTCCTCTCTATCACACTCTCACGACAACATCCACCGCTCAGAAGGCATCTTAAACTTTAAGACACCACCAGCTGTCTTCCCTCCAGAACCACCTTCCACATGAAATAACAGTCAATCAAATTTGACAGAAAAGTTTAAGCTACAAGCTAACTAGTTTGAGCTATGGCCTATATTGAAGCTTGTGTGTACAACAACATTGTACTAATCAGCTGCCTGCTGTTGCACCCTCAGGGACAATTCTGGCAAATAAAGTTAATTAGGAAATGCAATAGTCGAAGCAATCTGTGATCTCTCTGAGAGAATATTCTCTCGTATTTGGACAAAAATAGGACAATTTACTTTTTTTCCCAGGCATTTGTGTTCTTGTTCTGCGGGGGACTGTTTTACTGACTGTGCTCAGGCTGTGTCATCAAAGCTCTGGACAGGACACCTTCTCTACCAGTTATGTGCTTCAAAAACAGGACACAGGTCCTCTCCTCTAAAATGAGCAAATACATTCATATAAATACAGAACCAGACCACAACCATGCAGGACCAGAACAATAACCATCCTGTAAATGCATAACCAGACCACAACCATGCAGGACCAGAACAATAACCATCCTGTAAATACAGAACCAGACCACAACCATGCAGGACCAGAACAATAACCATCCTGTAAATACGGAACCAGACCACATACCAAACCAGAACACAACCATAAATACCAAATCTGACCACAACCAAACGTGTAGAGAACTAGATTACAGCCATTCATGTAAATATAGAACCAGAACCAGACCACGACCGTACCAAACCAGACCACAACCAAACGTTACACATTTAAGATCTCCTTAATTGAAAGTGACAGCGAGAAAAAACGGCCCTCAGACCAAAACGTGAGACCTGCCCCAGCGAGGAGCGAAACAGCCCCAACGTCTTCTTCTTTCTAGAACATATTCTCAGACTTAAACATACCGCTGAGCAGGGAACAGCGCTGGCCTTGTTTCCAGCAGGGACCCAGGTCTCACCATGCATAGGCTACAATAACAAGCTTCCTCTCGTCGCTCTAGCCAACCAGATGGCCGCAGAGTCTGCTACCTCCCGTCCTCAGTGTCCTCCGAGCCAAAACACTGACATGAGTGCGGAAATGTAGAATACGTTTAGGCGTCTGTCTACTTGGTGTTGGAGCGGAGGGAAGGGGAGCTGTGGCAAGCAGGCATATCTACCAGGTAGAAGTTTCTGGGAGGGGGAGGGGGGGGGGGGGTGAATCATCAGAACCACAGGACAACAGAGGTCCAAACTGTGAAATTCCAGGACTTCCTCAGAGAGAGCCAAGTGTTCCCTCATGTCCGTTGAACTTTGGTTGACTAACGAGCAGAGAAGCTCGCTCTGTTTCCCTCACCGTCTCAGAGACGAGGGGAACAAGCCTCGTTCACACGGCGTCTTGGACTCGGGCTCGGGTCAAAGGTGAACAACGTCACCACACCGTAGGTCCTGCAGGTTTCCAAGAAGGAGAATGCGTGCAAATGATTACTGTCATGCGTGCACACACACACACACACACACTTCCTGTTCCTGGTGGTTAGAGTGAGAGTGGCCCATTCATTCGCTGAGGCCAGCTGCACACCTGGTGACAGACCAGGATGGTGGTGTTGGCTCAGAGGAGGGGGCTCAGAGGAGGAGGGGGGGGGGGTAGGGGAGGAGGAGAAGGAGAAGAGGGGGTAGGGGAGGAGGAGGAAGAGTGGGGTAGGATAGGGGGGATAGGGGAGGAAGAGGAGGAGGGGGGGTCCGGGATTGGGGGATCAGGGGAGGAGGAGGATAGGGGAGGAGGGAGGGTTTAGGGGAGGAGGGATGGGGGGTAGGGGGGGTGTGCAGGACTCCAGATGAATGCTGCTGAACCTGCACATTCCAGACAGTTTAGCAGCAGAGGAAGCAGAGGAATGTCCCCTCATGTAAAGGATCACTGTCTGAACGGCAGGCAGGTACTCTGATGAAAAAGCCCTTGGGGGATACAGCCAAAGATGAAAGGAAAGGGCAACACGTCGAGTTCCAGAAAGTGACGGACGGCCATTTTGAATCCTTAGCGGCGTCTGCAGCGGTAGGGGTCTTTATCAGAAGGGGGAGTGCGAAAACATTCCTAGATAGTTGCTCACACACTTTTGTGTTAACTAACACACATGCACACGTAATAACCCCAACCCACACACACACATAAACATGTGAGCACACACACACACAGACATTTGGCAAGAACATTCTGTTCACCTCGGAAAATATCTTCCCTCGTTGTAGGGTAACCCAGAAGCCTCACTACCGTAATTGCTTTAGTCTGGAGGGTCGGATCAACTCACACGTGATTGGCTGCATTTCTTTCTTGTATGTTCCCTTTAAACACGAGCGCTTGTGCTAGGAATGGGTCTCACAGACTCAAGCTTGTAGCACTGCCCAGCTATGAAGATGTCCGTGGGCACTTGTGGTGCTAGAAGCTCTTTGTGTTCATGTGAGGAAATCCAAACCTCTCAGCCCTCTGGAGCACCACCCCCCCGCCCCCTTACCCCCCCATCCTCGTCCCCATGGTTACCACATGTCGGACGGATGGGTCCAACGTGGGGACAAGTGCTATAGCTGCCATCTTAAAAATGGATAAAGAACTCCTTATTTGGACCGGGACCTAGGCTTGTCTACAGGTCTTGTGGTTGATGGCGGGTCATTGGTAATCCATAGTCTTGCTCGCCTTGCAGAAGACCAGGCCAGGTGTGCTGTGTGCGCTGTGTGTGAGCAGCCAGCCCCCTGATCCCCATAACCCACCCACAGGTGTCAACAGCGTTTGGCGCGGGGCTCTAGGTGAGAGAGGCGGGAGTGACGAGGCTCTGCTGTTAGCTGCCAACTGGGCTGAGGTGAAACATATAGATCTGGGGGAGGACACCCCCCCGTCCTGTCCCCCCCGGCACCCAAACCCCCCCCCCCCCCCCCCCCGGAAACACTTTGCTCAAATGCAAATCTCTCTCGCCATTTAGGGGGGGAAGAGTAAGCCTGCTGTTTTGCCTAGTTACTAAGCAAAACCTCAAATGACCTACTTTCAATCCTTCCAACCCCCCGAATCCACTATCCCCCTATCCCCTCCATTCCTGAGTAGTACACACTGGGGCTGGACAGAGATTGAGAAACGTGACGAGTTCTGCCTCAATCTCAAGACACAGATAGACGCTTCCTCTCCAGATGGCGGTTTTGAGTCTAGCCCAGAGGCCAGAATCAGTCCCAAAAAAACTTCATATCCCACAAGGCTTTGAGTTTGGATATAGAACATCTCCACAAAGGCAAGAGTGTGCAGTGGACCAGTGAGATTTTTCTAGACTGTCACTGAAATGTCTGAACGAAATACAATTCAAGTGCTACTAGTGTACATGTGCAAACCGCAACTGGAAACATTCTACAACCAATAATTGTGTTTGGAAGCGTTAGCACAGGAAGTCATTATTATAGATTTTAAGAATATCTTTATCATCCAAGTTGAGAAAGAATTTCCTCTGCTGGCTGGGATAATATTTGTGTTGCTGTCAGAGAGAGGATGGAGAGCAGAGTGTGTGTGTGTGTGTGTGTGTGTGTGTGTGTGTGTGTGTGTGTGTGTGTGTGTGTGTGTGTGTGTGTGTGTGTGTGTGTGTGTGAGGAGAGAGAGCTCCGGTGGTTGTTAGGCCGTTTTGCTACGATCCAATCAGTACTAAGCTTCACACGGAGGGCCAATCAAAAGCTTTCTCAGCATTCCAGGTCCAACGCAACCGCCTCAAATAAGTTGAGTGAAAACATGTAACGTTTAGTGTCATGTGGAATGCAGGAAGGCTCCAATGGGAAGCCTGGACTGTTAGAAAGTCCAGGAGATTGTTTGTCCTAGGTGGATGTCTTGGATGGAGAGGAAAGGAAATGAGACGACAGCAGTGATGTTTAGTGCACAACGCCTGGGACAGCCCCGCCCCCCCCCCTAGTTCATTCTCTCCAGCTGGAGCACATCAGGCTGAACTGTCACCCCGTATTATGGATTCAAAGCCCTGGATCTCTCAAAGTGGCGCAACTGCATCAGCTGATAATGACTTTCTTTTATTGCGTCAGCCGGAAGGACCCCAGCAATTCCCCTACTTACAGCAGTGATGGATGCAGCCTGTCTGTAATCAGAAAGATCAGAATGGGGGAGAAAACGCCTGTTTATTAAATCTGCACTTTCTCCTGAGGAAGACGCTTGCCCTGCTCACAGGCATCAGCGGGCCAGGACCAATGGCGCTTCAGAAAGGCGGGAGGGGAGGGAGGCGAAACAGAAGGATTCCTCTTTGCTTTGTTTATTTTGTGAATAAACTGTTTTTATCCAGTAAGCATCAATCTGAAGAGTTTTATATAGTAATACACTTAGGAACTGTGGGAGAGACCGTCCGTGAAAAAAAACGAAGACGCGTTTCAATAACACAGCTCAAGGCTGCGCTACATACGTCTCACTTCCCAGAGAACGTTTCTCGTACCGAGACGCAAATATGACGCACAGTTTCAAATCTCCAAGTAAATTTTTTTGTAAACATAATTGCTTTGTTAACTAATGGACGCAAATTGAAGCATTCCCCCCCCCCCAACAACAGCGTGGAGGACGACACAGTGTTTTCCAACATGGCAGCCACTCTGCCTCATTTCACATGTGGCCGCACAGTCAATCACGATAGCGGGGTTAGTTAATTTAGCGGCTCCACTCCTCCTCCCTGCGTCAGCATGCGGTTGCATTGCACTGATGATCCCCCCCCTCCACCCCTCCCCCCCTCCTTCTGGAGTGTGTGACCCTTGTTAGGAAGGCCAGAGAGAGTGTGTGTGTGTGTGTGTGATGACTACCATTGGTCAGTCTGGGCATGTTTACACTACAGGACCACACAGACAAGACACGACTCATACAGCATCTGTACACCATGTGTGTCTCAGTTTCAGAGAGGACGTTTGCCACCAGCCAGCTTTGCATCACGCCCCCCCACCCCCCCCCCCCCCACCAGGGAGAAGAACACTGCTAGTAATAGAAGCATGTGTCAAATCGAAAGGCCAAACAATATTTTGCAAATTGCATTAGGACAGTGGTCGATTCTGATCTCTTCTGGCTGTAATGGTTTCCAGGCTTCACTAGGGGGCTCTAGCCTGGATCCAGGTGAGGCCGTCCCCCTGGGTCATGTTGTCGACCCTCTTGTATCATCATTTCTACTCAGAGCTTTACTAGCGTTAGACAGAGTTTCCATGGAATCTGTCTGGAAGGCTTTGTGAATTCAGCAACAAACAAAAACCACATGTGGACGAACTGGGCTATTTTTCTCCGATCAATGTTAAGCACTTGAAAATGTGCAAACTAGGCTGCCTTGATTTTATGGCCTGTTTTATCACTTGTTTTTATCACTGTTCATACTCTGCATCCTGGAAAATAACAACCTTATAATGTCTGAGCACGAGTGTTTCTGTAGAGTTGCTTATTTCATTTGAGACTAACAAATAACTTGCAACTATGAACTTATGGGGGGGAGTGAATTTGTCAAATCAAAATATTATTGCGCCTGCTTCTCACAAGTGAATATTGCAATATACTGCTGCAGGCCAAGGGCGAGGAACCACAGTGTACGAAGAGGAACAATAAATCTGAGGTAATCAGCTCACAGACAGAGCTCATCAGACTGCCACTTGCAGGAGGGGGCTGTGTGTGTGTTGGATGTTGTGAATCTCCTTGCCATACGAAGGTGGGTACAGCTCTTTAAGAACAAAAACAGCAGACTGTAAATGATTCAATCAGAGCCATCTGGGGGCAGATGCTTGTTTGTGTGGACCCTGTAAATGTTCAATGCAAAGCGCTCATCTGTATCGGTTTTCTGCCCCATCACTCACCATACAGAAACATCACACACACACACACACACAGAGAGAGAGACACAACATTCCTCTCCTAGTTGATCCAGCCCGGCTGTTCTCACACAGGACAGGGCCACAGACGCTCTCCATCCCTGTCTCTCTCAGGCAGGGCAAGCTCACAACTACTGACAACACACATATAAAACATTCAAGCAGCCATTACTCCACACATAGGGGGTGTGGGAGGGTGAGTGTGTGTGTGTGTGTGTGAGGGGGGGGGGGGGGTCTGACTGGACCACAAAGAAAAATAAACATGCCTCCCCCCACAGCCCACGTCTCCCCGCGCTAACCAGCCTTGAGAGACGGGGTATCTTTTCAAGTGGCTGAGCCGACACTGCCTGCCTCGCAGGTCTCCGACCCTCTGACTGCGCACAGGGTCACAATGAGGGTCTTTGATCAGACAAGAAAAATCTGTTTTGCATTGAAATACTTAGCGTGCTCATTGATTTTCCATAGGGTGGGGACGTCAACCCAGGGCCTGGCAGGGCTGAAGGAGCGAAGCCCCTCTGACCTTCTGGAGCGGAGCACAGCTACGTCCTGTGTCAGTCATGACTAAGAGAGCTGGCCACAACTAAGCACAGTTTGATTTTCCAAAGAGCTGAGGACTGGAGGACTGAAAGGGAGCGCATACACCAAAATCCATACTACCAAAGCTTGATGTATAATTAACTTTCTTCTTTTTTTTTAGTACAAACAATAACAAGTTTAAATATGCTGCCTCTTCCTATGCGTGGGAGTTTAGAGGGATGTTTTGACCTTCCAAAAGCATCCCTTTGGTACAATACAAATTACATTAAACTTGAAAATACTTAATAATTGGGTCTGATGATGTAAATCTAAATTATGTGTCGGTTTCAGTTGAAACGGCACTGCCACTTTTTTCACTATTTTCATGTTGACAATTTATTTTGTTGAGTATTATTCTTATCAATGTGAAAAATAAAGACAACTTATATTTTACTGAATTGAAATAAAACACAAATGGACAGCTACAATGGAAATAAATATCCAATCCTAAGTATATGGCTCTTGCATGATTATTTTATTTCTGAAGCTATTCACTTATCCATCTATTCACTTATCCATCTATTCACTTATCCATCTCAAAGCCTGACATGCTGAGGCAGCAAAGACACTTCATATAAAATTATTTGTAACCAAATAGAAGGGAATGAATATATAATATACATAATAATACAAAATGTAAATTGGTAAACTTCCATGTAAATCAATATTGGTATTATTATTTGTATTCAAATGTTGTCATTGGTAATAATAATAATAATAATGTTATTATTATTATTATTGAAACGTATTTGATGTAGATATATGTTTGAGCAATAATTCGAACACCTAATTTGCTAAATCAAACCACTGAGTCCAGGAAGTCCAATGGGACTTGCAGTAAGACAAAAAGTCCTTACCTGATCCCTCTGAATGCATGGCAGCGAAGTTCTCCGATGTGACTTGCTGTTGGACTGACTGTGTGCCATGTCTGAGGATATCACTGAGCTGGACCTCCTTCGCCTTTTAAATACAGGGATCTCTTCCCTCGTTCCAGTCACGGAGGTACAGCCCTCCTTATGTCCCCCTTGGTTGGGAAGGAGCTTGTCAGCATACCTCGCCAGTAGGATGCCGAGCACTCCGACCAGGTACGCCACGTACGGTCTCCAAGTGGCCCGTACTTTGTGCAACGAAATGAGTGAGATAGTTCTGACCACACTGATGAAAACAATGACAGAGATGCCCTGATTCAGCCGCGCTACCATGAGTGCGCCGGTGGCCAGGCAAGCGAACACGACCACAGCCGCTGACGCGAAAGAAAACAGCTGTTCATCCGTCCCGTGCAGGAGAGACCACGCGGCTGCTTCGCCAAGGTGGCACAACGTTAAAAGAAAAAGGGCGGTTTGGATAAGAACTCCACAGCGAATCAAATACAGACCTACCCAAAAAAAGGCACATACAAGGGAAAATAATAGCGAAATCAAATGCCACCAAGTTTGCAACAGCTCTCCTACGCAGGCTGAAACAAAATGAACTGAAGATCCGGAGAATCTGCTGTCACTGCTACAGCTCGGCTCAGTTTTCCAGTCTGCGAATGTAACCACCAGAGCGAGAAAAACCGAAAGCGACCCCACGCACACCGCACACCGGACTCTTTGAGAACTCCATATTTTACTCAGAATTAGGCTCAACCACGACTCATAGTCTTGGTCGCGGCACAGCGGGATGACACATGTTTTCACATAACCGTTGCGATCTGGTACCCTGAAGCTTTTTTCATGAGTGCTGCTCCGTACACCGCTACTGTCAGATTCTACTGGCATCGCCATCACTCAAATGGCAAATATGGAAGTATATGAGGAAGTCTATAGACCAGCGGGTCATGGGACGGGGCATGAGTTATATCGATGCAGAGTGGTTGAAGGAGCAGCCGAACCCCTTTTACGCACATTTAAGATGACTTAAAGATAGCAACAACAAAAAATATGGCAAAAAAAAACAGATACGCACAAAAGAGAGTCTCAATTTATGCATGGTGACGGTCTGTGTCTGAGAGCATTATGTTATGTTCCTTCAGGTAGGCTACAACAAGAAAAGCACGGAATGCCTCGATACAATGAAGCAGTGAGGCGGAATGACAGACCTACTCTTGACGTTACAGATCTAGGCCATTGCTTCCCTCACATTATCCACACGTCCCGTGGTGCCCTCCTTTATGGCGCTGAGTCTCAGACTTATTTTGCTGTTTTTTTTTTATCTCCACCCGTTTCAATCCTTTCTTCTTCCACCACCACCACCAGTCTTTACAAAACACGAGCGCCTTCCCAGGTAGCTTAAACACACGCGCATTTTCTAAAGTACTTGGGGTGTCCCCGGTCCTTTGATAAGTGAACCTCACGAAATCGAAATCGGTTCCCGTTGCCTTCGAGTATAAACAGAAATGAAATCTTTAATAGCTTCAGTGCGCTTCGGTCGTTGAGTCCTGATGTTGTGAAGGGAAAGAGGGGGAGCCGGAATGTAAGTCATCAGCTCTCAAACTACCCGTGCATGAGAGTGTGAGTGTTGTGCATCGGCTCATTCACACCCCCGATTTCATTCGGCACAAAAGGGAGCACGGTGCGACGCAGGAGATCCCCCCCGAATCCTTAAAACCCTACCCAGCTCGCTCAGTGGACGCTATCTTTTCTATATTGATTTCTTTTATTTATTTGTCGACTATCGCATCATTTTTCCTCGTGCCATTGTTGGTTTATCAATAAATTGAATGGAATAGCCTAAAACCAAATAGCTGTTTAGCCAACATTATTTTGTAAGTTTCGAAGGAAATCCAAACAAATGGCAGTGTATTTATTTCTTTGTTAAAAAGGTTAAGGAATTGTTTGCCTCAAATAGATGTTCCTACTCCATCTTTAATAAGTAATTTAAATATTTATCCTAATGAAGTGTCAGTTGTGATATGTGTGATGTATGAAGGTCAATCACTGTGGGAGGATCACATCAATGTTTCAGAAGGTACTGAACACGTCCTTATATGTGTATGCACGTGTCTACCTACAGTATACATATGGGCACAATACACACTCCCTCGCATGCACACACACTCACACACCCACATAGACATGCAAACACACTCAAAGTTCAACCTTTGAGCCGATTGCACATCTGGACTTCTTATACTTGGAGAATATATAGAAGAGTTCAAAACACAGTCCTATTCATGCCATGCTAAAATCTTCTCTATTTCCATGTTCTGAGTCTCACAGAGGAAATCGCTAAGAACACTAGTTTTTAATAACTCAATCTAGGGAGAGAGGTCGACGGCACTTGTCAGACTGAGATAGCTTCTCCTTGAGGTTCCTGCCTGTCCATCTCCACAGGAGTTCCTCCCGTGTATGAAGTGTGGTCGGCACTCCCATCGCTATCTGCCGAGTGTCAACTGTGTTTAGCAGTGTGTTGGGAGGGGAAGCCACTGCTAACAGGGAGCGATAGCAGCTGAAGGAGGTTAGGGCCTGGGTTGTTGAAGGGAGCTGTCCATCATCTCCCAGCGTGCTCCACAGCCCGGGCTTTCTTATTCTTTTATATCATATTTACCATACAATAGTGTTAACGCCTCATCATATTTAAATGACACAGCAATTCCTGTGTAACTTGAATGCTTTTACCATCAGTATTGCTATGAGTAACTGTGCAAATGTTGTTGACAGTCGGATTTCTCTATTCCGGGAGAGAGGTGGAAGAGTGGTCAGCTATGGGAGGAGATCAACATGACTGCTGTACACTAGAGGTGCAGGGGGCCAGTTTAGTCTGCTTGTAATACACCGTTCCCCTGTCCATGGCCAGGCTTGTTGTTGTCGTTTTCTTTGCAAATGAATTATTCATGACACCCTATCTTTACTTAAATCTAGCCTTGGAGGTGGGGCGGGGGGAGGGGGGGGGGCAGGGTATTAAAAAGTTATTAGCTGAATTGACCTGAGAGAGAGGAAGAGAACTTCATTTACTTCCTTTTCTTCACTTTCTCACAGCCTATGAATATGTGGAAGATATGACTGCAGAGAGAAAAACAACATAAGTCATTGTGTGTCAACGCAGACCCCAAGCCGAAGCCTTTCCGTTATTCATGTCATCAGATCTGACAGCCACACAGCTGGCCGTAGTTTGCATAACAATGATCAGGAACAGGGGTTATCAGGTTCAGCTGTTTGTTTTTTGTCTTCTCTCAGAGAATACAAAGCGTTCCAGTCTCCAACCCTGGAAGATCCCAGCCAATCACATGGTTCCCTTGGAAGATCCCAGCCAATCACATGGTTCCCTGGGAGATCCCAGCCAATCGCATGGTTTCCTGGGAAATCCCAGCAAATCACATAGTTCCGCTCTAAACATGATTTATTCTACTCGGGACAAGTTTGTTGTGAAACTCCTATCTTTTCTGTAATATTTCAGCACGCCGCTCTGAATTACCCCAAAGAATTTTAACAACTGGGGACTGCATATAGAACCCCCTACCCTCTTTGGCGATGGTGTAGGTGTTGTAAAAGCCAACAACCACAGTTTTTTTTTACGGAGACCAATTTATCGGACATCTGGTTTGGTTCTTGTTGAAGGGTCAGCAATCCAACTCACTGCAAAGCTCACCGTGGCCCTCCGGGCTAGGAATGACCATGTGACGCATTTTCAGGAAGTGTTTTGGGGTCGGCGATCTGGTTGCTTTTACAGATCACATTTCTGCCTTTGTCTGGCTGGTCATGTTTACTGTTGAACCATGGAGGCTGGTCTTCTCTGCTTTCTACATGTTGAACTACATGAGAGTAAGACCACAAGTGTTGCCTTCCTGCAAACTAACCTTGCTATAATCGAGTCAACTGTAAGCTGTCCATAATTATCATGTACATTCTTTTTTTATTTTATTTTTTTAAAAAAATAAAAAAATGTTGGGAAGGAGCAGTGATAGAGATGAAAGATTCAATTTGTGACGCTTCAAAAGGAGCTTTAAATTAATTAGAAGAGGAGAAAGACATGCAGAGAGGTGTACGACGTGATGGAAACAGGTTTACATTTAGTCTGACGTGTGTGTGTGTGGAGTGCAGGAACATGGGCAGTGTGTTTATAGACCCTGATAGGCACTTCTTGGCCTTGAGTCAAGTTTCCATTGAGGTGCTAGGGGCACGCCCCCTCAATCCCAGTGTCCTCCCTTCCTTTCCTCATTCCCTCTCTCCTCCATCTCCTCTCTTGCTTTCACCTCTCCTTCCCCTTTTCTCTCTTTGATTTCCCCATTCCCTTTCCTCTCGTTTCTGTTCTTCTGTTTTTCTCTCTCATCTCTTACCTCCTACCCTCCCCTACACAACCCCCTCTCCCCCCGTCCTCACTCCACCACATGCTCTCTCTATCTCCTCTCACCTTCTCTCCCTCCGTTTCTCTATCTCTCTCTCGATCTTTCAACCCATACCCAGCCATGCAGTATTACTACACTCCACAGGGGTCTTGTGTAGCGCATAGGGAATCAACAATCCTTGCGTCTCTTTAGACTAGTATGGATCTCACAGACCCAGGTTTATTATACTGAAGCTAAGCCATGGGAAAACACATTAGAGAATCAATCCAAAAACATTTAAACTGCCTATTTTAAGTACGGCATTATGTTGGACAGCGTGAGTCAATCATTCCTCATCTCACGTGGGTATACATTTGAGAATCAAATCCAATCAGAATCCAATCAAATCTAAATCTAATTTAGTTTGTATAGCCCTTTTTACAAGCGAAGTCGCAGTGGGCTTCACATACACCCACAGAACTGCACCTAAACCAAAGACCCTCAAAGAAAACGTGGAAAAACGGTCAAATGTAAGAAACCCCGGGAGGAGAAATTCAGTGAGGGCTCCCCTCCTCCAGAGACAGTCGGTGACAGAGAGATGCAGGCCTTAGGCTGAACACATTATGGAGGAATAGATGGATGGTGAAGCACAGATATCCAGGGTTGTATATGCACAGGGTTGGGAAGCACAGGATCAGCCACGGTGCACAGGGCTGGGAAGCACAGGATCAGCCACGGTGCACAGGGCTGGGAAGCACAGGATGTTGGCAAACCAGCGACCTGGCAGATGTTGACAACTTAACCCCCACACCAGGCTGCTAGACTTTAGACTTACTCCAATGAATATTCCAATTTAAATCCATTACAGTCCAATGAGTTAAGGGCATTAGATACAAGATAACTCTGCAATAACAAAGCTACCCGGATGAGATGGTAGAAAGAGAATAGATAATGATCTCAAACGTTCAGAAGAAAGATGAGACTAAACCAATCCTGATGCTGTCAAGGGCAATCCCTGTTGGATTGTTAGATCCTAGCTCATTAAAAAGAGATAACTTGAAATACGTATCGCAGTCTGTCAAAGGTGGAACTGTAAGGCTGACTGTTTAAAAAAAACAATAGCTTCCGCTGTGATTGCTAGCCCTGTGGGTTTGCCTGCAACCTCCCTGACAAGGTACACGCTGACACAGCAAGGGCACATGTGGAGTTCCGAGTGTTTCAGTACAAAAAAATCAGTTTTGCATGGTCGCACGCACACACACACACACGTTCATCCAGGTGTTCATGCTTACACACACACACACACACACACACGAGTGCAGCATGCTACACACGTCCACACACACACACACACATCTTTCCATTGTGCATGAGCAGACAGCACACATTCATCTTGGATGAGCACCTAGCTTTGGAGAACAACTATTTTTGAGACTCGAGGATGAGAATTGGGAAATAATTTGAAAAGAGGTTCTTGGTTCACACTTTGGGGTGAGAACGCTGCAGGGAGAGAGAGAGTGAGAGTGAGAGAGAGAGAGAGAGAGAGAGAGAGAGAGGGAGGGAGAGAGAGAGAGAGGGGGACAGGGAGAGAGGGACGGAGAGAGAGAGAGAGAGAGAGAGAGAGAGAGAGAGAGAGAGAGAGAGAGAGAGAGAGAGAGAGAGAGAGAGAGAGGGGGACAGGGAGAGAGGGACGGAGAGAGAGAGAGAAAGAGGGAGAGAGAGAGAGAGAGAGAGAGAAAGAGAGAGAGAGAGAGAGAGAGAGAGAGAGAGAGGGAGAGAGAGAGGGAGACAGGGAGAGAGAGAGGGAGGGAGGGAGAGAGAGAGGAGCTAGAACACCAGCCTTGGATGAATAATGCACTTCAAATGCTCTGAGAGGACAGAAGAGGAGCCTTACATTAATTACATAGAAAAGACAAAAGGAGAAAAAAGTACCTTGTATAAGTTTTGAATATTTAACATCAATGTCCCGGGAACCGTAAACGTCAGTTATAAACAACGTGTGGTTTCAGTGGAGTGGGAGTAGCATGCTTGTCGTGGACACCAGATACCAGGCCTGGTTGCTGGATTTATGCTAACCATAGGGAACTGCAGGAACTGTATTGAATATCTCTGTCTTACTTGTTCTCAAGAGTGCAGATTTGCTTTCTAAGCCTTCTCAAATAATGCAAAATAAAACTGTATATCACGATTTGACACACCAGGCAGCCTGATATAATTGGTCTGTGTTTATCCAAGCACTGCCAGGAACAACACTGGCCCGTCTACCTTGTATGAGAGCGGGCCAGCGCACAAAAGTCAGCTTTCATATGGCACTTGGACGACGGGGAGAGGGGCCGAGAGAGCTGACTGCTCACTTTCAGTTTTTTCGACGTCAGTTTACATGTTTTCATAAACAGAAGGAATGCTGTTGAGAGGGCAGGTCTGAAAGATCAGCTGCGCCCAGGAGGGGAGGCTAGGGGCAGTGGAGAAAGAGGCCGAGGGGAGGCTAGGGGCAGTGGAGAAAGAGGCCGAGGGGAGGCTAGGGGCAGTGGAGAAAGAGGCCGAGGGGAGGCTAGGGGCAGTGGAGAAAGAGGCCGAGGGGAGGCTAGGGGCAGTGGAGAAAGAGGCCGAGGCATTCCGAAAGGTAAACAGGAAGCGAGCGGTGTCAGCCTGTTTCTAACGTGTAAATACAAGCACACAACAAACAAACAAATTAAGAAGCAGCCTTTTTTTCTTCTTTTTTGCATGATTTGAGCTGATTTGAATCACTTCGTAAGGGAATGTGGGGCTTCAAGACCTATAGAGAAGCCCATCGACAAATTAAATAATTATTTTCACAGTTCTCTTAGAAGTTAAGGCTCCGTTGACGTGATTGAAGTCACAAAAAAGAGTCTTACTTGATCCTCAAACTTACAAGCTTCTTCAGTCGGCAAGTAATAATTTATTGACACAAGCCAGACAGTCTAGTCTAGTCTCTGTACGTGTAAATATGCTTTTGGTTCATGGACAACGTCTCTGGCAGAAAGGTAGAATAAGAATGCTGTCTGGGGAGCTCCCTGCAGGTTCAATGGAGATGTTCAGTGTGATGTATTGTTTCCCAGCTGGAGATGGCTAGCAGTATTTTTAGGGTGACAATGGGATCTGGCGGCTCACCTACCTCTGTGCTCAGCCTGTTTATCCGACCCAGTGTGGGTCTAATCATGGAGAATCTCCCCAGCTGATTTTCATCCCATGATAGCTCCCTTCCTTACTCTCAGTCTCCTTCTGTCTCTCCCTCCCTCTCTCTCTTTCTCCCTCCCATCTCTTCCCTCCCTCTCCCTCTCTATGAACTCTCAATGTGACCCCTCTTCCTCTCTTCCTCCCTCCCTCCCTCCCACCCCCCTCTCTCTCATACTTTTTATTTGGACGAGAGGCTTTTAAGCCGCCACGCATCCCCCCCTCATCGAGCCGTTTATCCCGGTTGCCATCACAAAGCGTGGCGCCTCCGCATGTAAGGCCATGCCAGAGGGACGAGGAGGAAGTGATCCATAAACCGGCGTGGCACCCTCCAGAGGAAACAGGGAGAGGATCACATTTACAAACAAAAGCTCTCACTCCTCTATCAAGCTGTTTTATAGGAAACACCTACATGGCCGATATTCATAACAGAGACTTTTAAGGTAGGTTCGGGGGGGGGGGGGGGGTTTATAGACAATATAATGTATCTCTCCCTCTCTACTTATTTCCCTTCATCAACTGGGAGGTCTAAAAATACCCCATTAGGAACAACGTGAAGACAGTTCTGTCGACTGCGACCCACAGAAAAAATCCTTATTTAGACTTCTCAATGGCCGTTTGACGTCATTTAATGGAGGAAAGGCCGTTTAAAGTAAACTGACAAAAAATGCGAAACCTCTAACAGCTCACACTTGCCATTTGGTTAAGCCCCACCATTGTAAACTTTGGGAGAGAAGTCCCACAGCACACCCCTCACTCCCAGTCAAGCAAAACACTGGCTAGAACTCGCCACCAAGTACATGTGCTAGTTCAAACATGTAAGTTGAAACACATTTTTTAAAAGCCCATTAATCAGATACCTCATAACTTGGGAATTAAATGTGTTTTTGTTTGAAACAGCCTACTGTGTTCTTTACAATATCTAATAGGTATTTGAGATTAAGATATCAAGCAAGCACTGGAGGTTCCTCATTCTCAGTTCTGGTCAAGTGTGCAGGTACAAGATTTTGGGAGTGAGAGCAACCAAATGCTAACTGTTTTTATCTTTGCAATTCTATTCTATCAAGATAACGTTTGTAAGTTTCACAATGTATTTTATTTTTTTTCATTTTAGTCAGAATTCCAAAGTGGAGAAACAGGGGCCCAAACTCTCAAACTCATGCGGGTGAAAGTGCAAACACTTCTCTAGACCTAACTTTATGAAACCTTCCTTTTTCCATGTTTCCCAGAGCTAACATCTCACATGTCGATTCAGTTTCTGCAAATTGGACAAACATTCAGGATAAAAAAAATATTGACTTTATTGCCATGGAAATCAAATGAAAATAAAGCGATCACTCAACTGAGACTCAAAGTACCACGTGACAGTTAGGATTACCACTAATACCAATGTTTATTGCTAGGGACGTTTTTACTAATGAGACTGTGATATAATCTGGGTGTTTAAATCAGATGTGTTCTTAAAAATCAATGCATTGTGTACACACACATTTCGTGTATAAACAATACCAGAAAATTGTAAAAAGTGGCCTTTATTCCTAACGCGTAAGAAGAATAAGTCAATGCTTTCCCAAATGATTAACTGCCATTCCTAAATAGTTGATCCTGATTAAAAAAAATAAAAATAGATATCTACTCTGTAGAGTAATCTCTTTGAGATAGTCCAGCCATCTCCCTGATGTACAAACCTGAGCTTGTTAGGAGGATTTATTCAGAGAGAGAGAGAGAGAGAGAGAGAGAGAGAGAGAGAGAGAGAGAGAGAGAGAGAGAGAGAGAGAGAGAGAGAGAGAGAGAGTGCCCTTGGACGTAGCAAACACTAACCAATGTCACTAGTGTTTACTGGAGCCTGGTACATCCACAGTGTTTCAGACACGGCCGTGTTACCCTTTAAAGGCAAACACAGAGGACTTTGCAGAAATAAGGATTTACAATGGGGGGAGAAACAGGGAATAACAAGTAGTTTGAGATGTCATCTGAGTTGTTCACGGTTTACATTACAGAGTTTTCGTTACAGTCTCATTCCGATATTAAGTATTGTGTGATGACAACATAACTTATTGAGTAAGGTGCACTTCATCTATAATCACATTGGGAAACAGAGTAAAATAATAACACACTGTCATGAAATAGCTCGTTAACTTCTGGGAGATAGCTAGCTACCTAAAACTGTAAGACAGCTGCAGAAACGCCACAGTGTCACTGGCAAAGGCCCGGCTGATAACATGTAGCTAGTTATGTTTCCAGCAGGGGCGTTTCTACACGGGGGCCTACAGGGGCCAGTGCCCCTGTAAAAAATGTTCCTGGCCCCCCCTGTGGCCCCCCTGAGCTGACTGAATAAAAATAAAATCTTTTTTTTACATGTTTTTCTTCTTCTAGTAGTCATCATGAAACGAGGAAGGGACATTGCAGCCTTTTTTGCAACAGTAAATAAAAAAGTTTGAGAAACATATCAAGGTATTGAGAGAGCTGAGGAGCTGGAAGAGGGAGAGCCAGAGCCATTTGTATGATTTTAATGTAAAGCTAAATTAAAATATTTAATGTTTAAATATCATTTGTTTCCGTTTTTTAATGTGCCCCTCTGATTAAACACTGGCCCCCCCTTGCCCCCCCCCCCCCCCCCCCCCCCCCCCAGTAAAACTTGTCTAGAACCGCCACTGATTTTCAGGCTTTGCCCTTCGTACTGGTTAGCTCCTGCAATCCCACATGACACAGTGTACTGTAGTCTCGTTTAGCTCAGTTGTACAATGTACTTACCGGTCCGTTGGTCAAGTCGAAAGCTAGGAGCAAAACGGAGCACAACCGGCTTCCCCAGGTGACGAAAATTGTAGCAGTTCTCGAAAGCACCGGATGTAGCAGTGTATCCATCAACAGTAGTAATAGCCTAATACTTCGTCAGCTTTGTTTTTCCTGTATTTGAGCTGTTGAGTTAGCATTGTATGCCGGACTGATACATTATTAAAGCAAAGACCCAGGAGAGGGGTATCAAATAATGATCATAAATCCTGTAGAGAAATCCATGGCATTCAAAATCCGAACGATTGGCGTGGATCACTAGTTCTAACTTCAGAAGCGCGAGACGGTTCCCTACTAGCAACGCGGATAGCCGGTCACATGACTCCCATAACAAGTCTTCATACAGGGATGTTATTTGTAATGATCGCTTCCTGTAAACTTCTTATGAAAAAAATTGGGTGGCATATTTTCAGTTTGAAGATGGTACTGTTTGAATCGCGATTCCAGCTACTGCAGTGACAACATTGTTAGAATCAGCTTGTTTCAAAGGGGGCACGAATAATGAATTAATGCAATATGAGTAAATGCTTAAAAGTATCACTAGAAGGGAAGTTAAGGTGAGGTGTAAGTAATAGAGGTTCGGACCTTTTTTACACAAGATTGCCCAATTTCTTTGTTTTGATGCATCTGTTTCACAGAACCATCCGTTGTCAATTTAAGTACACACATAAATTCTCAAAATATGCAAGCACACCTCACAATTTCCCCAGAAATTGCACCCCCGTCTAGTTGTTATTATTATAGTTATTGTTGCGTTTGTTCCTTTTCGTGGTTGATTAATATTCCTTGGTGAGATATTAGCTTATCTGTGCTCCACGTAACCTGCATTGGCATTCCTCTCCATCTGCATCCATAAAGTTGGCGGACAGTATGAACATCCCATACAAATGCAAGGGACCTCATCAATAAATCACTACGGTTTAAGTCAAGGTCATTTTCTCAATCGATATGCGTGCGTGCAGTGCACTCAGTCACAGACTGAGAGGGTGTGACATCACCAAGGTCTGACGTAACGGAAAGCACGTATGTGAGTGAAGAAATGAGCCAAATTCTCAAGAATATACACCACGGAAACATTTCTGTGGACTTGCATTATGCACAAGTTATTCACGGCTCACTGAGAGCCTTCAATAATTAAAGTGCTAAAATGGCATATCTTTAAATTTTAAACAGCCTCAACTCTGCAGGACTTGTGCAGTGTGCTGTTCCTCTCGCTTACCAAACGGTTTGGGATTCTGAGAGGGGGAGGGGGGGGGGGGGGGCTGCCGCAGTGAATGAGGGGAGGGGGGGCTAGGAACGATGGCGGGGACAGAGACCACCCCCAGACTTGAACAATCGTTAGCGACAGCATGAATGACAGAAGACTGATACATGCTCTGGCACAGACGCTGGTTTACTTTTTCTAATGACAATTTTCCTCTGAATTGGGATTCCAAAATTGGGTCTGATGCTTCTGTCACTGAGAATGTTTGTGTGACAAGACACCAGAGCATCATGTTTATTGCAACAGACTTAAAAAAAAAAAAATCTAACTGCACTAAAGACATGAATTAAACAAAGCAATCAGTTTAACTAAAAAAGTACAGTATGTTTCACACTTTTACTGCCTCATCAAATAAAGATTTGAATTCAAATACCAAAAATAATTTACAATATTAAATCAAACATTCTGGGGGGTATTCCAGGTAGCAGGTTTAGTGAAAACTTTGAGTTGTTTAACCCTGAAAAGAGGCTTACTCCGAGGTTTCCGTTCCAGAAAGAGAGGTAACGAAACCTTTTGGTAAGTTTCCATGGTTTTTGGTCTTACTCCGTGAAACTAACCTGCTCGCTAGAAGGTTTTCCATGCCAAACTCTGCGTTTTTATCTATCCCCTCCCTCTTTCTGAGCCTGATAGCGTTGGCAGACTAGGGATACCCTTTCCTGGTTCAGCCAACCGATCTCGAACAAAATTGAATTCGCTTAGTTATACGCCGGGAGAGGATTTTAAGACTGCGATTCGATGTGCTTTAATTCCCTGATGAATACCTAGGTTGACTTTACCGTTTCCCGTCACAATCTGTAATGTATTTTAGCAACATTGTCAGCCCTTAGGCCAACATCGCTAATGTTACTCGCCGTGGACGTGCACTCAGAACTGACCAAATGCTTTTTGGCACTGAAATAAAGACAAATAATTGAAATTGTATTTGGTCTTCTTCATTGCCTACAAATAGAAATCTAACAATGAGTATGTTTATTGGCTATTGTTCCTATAATTTACATGATTCACCTGTGACCATGTACCATCCTGTAACTGGTGTTTCAGCAAATCTATTTCAACATTGTAGGGGGTCAATATTGGCCAAACAACTGAAACTAATTTCCCTATGGTTTGAAGGAAGATGGGAAACTGAACAGTCTATTAACATTAACCAAATAATGCCAATACCAATGGAATTACAGTTATTCGACTCTATGGGTTAAATCAGAGCAAGAATGGTCAAAGTAAGGTTAAATAATATAATAATTTAATCATATTGCAAATGAATGAAATCAATGAAGGTTAACTCTTACCCACTCTACCATGATTATTGTAAACTAGAGATAGAAAGCAAGAGGTGAGGAAGAAGGAGTAGGACAAGCCAGAGCTGAGGAGAAGGTCTCAGGAGATCAAGAATCCACAGATGCTTCACAATTCCTTTTATACCCCAAACAACTAATAACACCACAATCTTGACCCTTACTTATCAACATGACTAGCAATGCCACAGTAAGTTACACAATGATGTGTGAGAGCCATCAAGTTGAGACTCCATCCAGTAACTCCAGATTTTACCATATGAGAGGTGGGGGCAGGTTGATAGCCTTACAAGATCAGCCTTTATTCTTCTGCCCTAAGTACACCATCTCTTGGTCAAAATAGAAATTCAGCAAATTCAACAATTAATATTGATATAGATTATTGTTTCTACAATTAACATCACCTGTTACATGCATCCTCCTGTAACTGGTGTTCCAGTAAATATTTTTCAAGATTATCCTTTATTCTTCTACGTTCTAAGTAGGCCTACACCATCTCTTGGTCAGTTTTTGGCAGTTCTTCATGAGGTGCAATTTGTACAACTCATTTACTTGTAACTGGGAATACATGGGATTGCATTACATTTCACAGTTCCACATGCAGAATTCACCTGCCATTAAATGAACATATCACTGTATACTGCATCCGTGCTCTGTTCAACAGGATCAGAATGTGCAAATCGTTTTTTATATTCATTATTCTCATAATGTCAGTGTAACTGACAATTCCACACAAGCCTGTAAATAAAAGTACATGGGGAGAGAACTACCAGTGGCTACCATACATAATTCTCTGCATCCATTTTCTGCGGCAGCAGTCACTGTTTCTTCGTCATCTTAATCATCTTAATCATCATCATCCTTTGATGAAAATATTAAGCAAATTACAAGAACTGCATTTTTCCATCTACGTAATATAGTCAATATAGCCAAAATACAAAAATTCCGGTATTTTGTAGCAATTCAATGAGGGGATCCCTCATTGAATTGCTCCTCCCAAGGTTTCTTCAATTTTTTCTCCTGCTGTGGGTTTTTCTGGGAGTTTTTCCTTGTCTTCCTTGAGGGTTTAGGTTGGTTGAGGGGCAGTTCTATGGGCGTATGTGAACCCCTCGACATGCTTGCATGTAAAAAGGGCTACACAAATACATTTTGATTTGATTTGAAAAGCATTCTGTTGGGGGAAACTGCTATTACAAGTTGAAATAGGCACCAATTTATATTTACTTTGTATCATGTCGATATATGATTAAAACCAAGGTGACTTCGAGGCTACAATCACAAGCATATAGCTTAAGCTAGATATGTCTTACCTGTTTGTAGTATGTTTTTATATTTAATATAACATTGAACATGCTATTTTATTAAGTCTCCCACTTTTTCTTCTGTAATATTAACGGTATGGACTGGCTATTACATCAAATGTATGCATTGACTTGGCAGTTTGTCTCCCACGCCAATTGTATACGCTGCTACAGCCGTGTTGCTTTTTTTCCGTAATATGTGCTCAGATTGAACACGAAATAAAACTTATATCTGAAGTGTGGTGAAGTAGGCCAATGTTTTTTGTTGCTGGGTGCCATGGTTGATCCCAGTATCGGAGCTCCATTGATGTTGGCTTTTAATAGTTCTCATGCGCGCGCTTAACTGAGAGTTGACGTACTCCGAGTTGAGTTAACAAATTCAAATCAGCTTTTCTGGAACCGAGTTTTCAGAGTTTCCAATTTTAAAGTAACTCAACTCAGAGTTCAGGGTTAGGCTCAGAGTTTGTTAAACCCGCTACCTGGAATACCCCCCAGATGGAGAGAGTGGTATTTCTAGAGTCTTCATGTGTAGTAGAATCAGGCCTTAATGACATCCAAAGGCAAGCTCATTTCCTTTGTATTTCGCTGTGTTCAGGATTGTATGTGTGTGTTTATGTTGTGTGTGACTGTTTGTGTGTGTGTGTGTATGTGTGTGCGTGCGTGCGTCTAGAAATGTTGGGTGTGTGACCGTTTGTGCATGTGTGTGTGTGTGTGTCTGTGAATGTTGTGCATGTGACCACTTGTGCGTTGGTGTATGTGCATGTCTGCGAACGTCGTGTGTGCGACCGTTTGTGTGCGCGCGCGTGTGCGATAGGGGACTTTCCCTGTGGCTGTCCGGCTACTCTCCAGAGAGCAGGCCTCCATGTAGAGTCCAGAGCTGAAAGCCACAGATCTGGAAGCTCCCAGACATGCCAGCAGGGCTCAGATCTAATCTGTGCTGGGCCAAGAAACCCAGCATGCCTTGTTTTTCCTGGGCTCTAATAGGAAAGTGCTCCTTCCTCTGCACACATGCAGTCTGACTCTGGCATCACAGCACAGATAAGCCACCAGACTAACTAACCCTTCAGGAATCTACAGATAGAGGCAGTAAAGAAGCTCGGTGCCGGCCCATGGCCGTGCGTGCGTGCGTGACAAACATTGTCACAGTTATGAAAGTGTGTGGGTGTGTTGGTGTATCTTGTTGTGTGTGGGGATAGGTGTTTGTTTGGTTTGTTGGGTGTGTGAGCGTGTGTGTACGTGTGTGCCATAATTCACATCATTTTAGGCCTTCATGTAGCAGGCGGATGGGAGGGGCTTACACAGTCAGCATTGTATCCGCTTGCATGGCACCACAAATCACTGACCTGTGATGCATGGTCACACAGCTACATGGACGTTCCATTGCAAGAAGGAGGAGCGACAATGTTCGGTTTAATGGTTAATATCCTGCCAAGGCCATGATGTCATCTCATTTGGGGTTTCCCACAAAAAAAGCACATTAACTGAATTCAACCAGGAGAGACATAGTGACAGTTTAAATGCTTTATCGGTATTGAACATTTCACATAAACATGTTGACCTTGACCTTAGGAACTTATTAATAAATAGTGTGTATAGGGCATACAATCCTGACAGTCAGGATAAGTAGAGAGCTATATGTAGGGGGAGGAACAGGTGAGCTAGGGGCTAGGGGCTGGCAGGTGGGGGCTAGGGGCTGCGAGGTGGGGGCTGCAAGGTGGGGGCTAGGGGCTGTGAGCTGAGGGTGTATGTTAAGACCTGCCTCAGAACATTGTAGGTGACGGTAACAGAAAGATAACACTCATATGTCACTATATAAACATGACAGGTCTTGGTTCATTGGTTGCTGTGGATGGGTTGATAAGGTCAGGTGTGTGAGGAAAACTCCCTGGTTAGAAAGGGCGGGGACTGGCATTGGAACGATGTTCACTTCGGTTGTGTCTTCTGGTAAATTAGTACCAAAGTGCATTCGTGCATTTCATTAGTGAACGAATCATTAACCGAGGGTCCATTCACATCCAATTGCCAAAAAGGTAACTTTAACAACATTATGTGAATTGTCAACAAAGCTAGTATGAATGTCTATTCATGAAAAATCTGAATATACCAAACCAAATCATGTATCAGTGCTATGTGCTTTTGTGAAATAAAAAAAGATAAAGTAATTACTCCATGTTCATACCTCTGGTCGTATTCTGAAAGCCTATTGAACAAGTTAACACCAGGGGATTATCAATTTAGAGGTCATCAAAGTCAAGGCTAATAGAGTTCTGTCAGGATTACTAAACCCTAATTAAGATTAATTGTAGCATTTATTCCTCTCCACTCTGCGTATAAATCAAGTGTGACAGAGCGGTATTGAGTCCTCACGCAGTGATCTCGTGCAGAAGTGTGGCGGATCAGAACTGCAGGCTTCAGTGTTGACTTCCATGCAAGGAGCCTCAGACGATGCTCACATGGGGAGGGGGGGGGTCAGAAGGGGGTTAGGAGTGAGGGGTTGACAGGCTCCATTAGCGAGCACTTGACACTGACACCAAGGAGGGAGTGCAGAAGCAATCCCCTGCGGACCCCCCGGGATATGTTTACCTTTTAGAAGGAGCCGGATGGGCATATTGTCTTGACAGGGGAACATGCGTGAGGAGTTCGTACTAACACTCATGGACATCTAGTGTACGTCAAGGCTGTTAAACACAACTCCAAACAAAATGTCAACCACCCCTCTCCAGACTAGGTCACAGCAGGGTGATCTCCAACACAGGTCCAGCGTCTCAGAGTCCCAGAGCTGCATCGCCTAAACAACCCTGACAGGGAGTGGAAGATTATTGTACACAGTGTTTAGCCTTATCAGTGGACGTTTCCCCTCACTTAAACACAACAGTAAAAAGATGTAGTAGTCGCTGTGTTATATACATTTCCATATCAATCAATTAAACACGGAACAGGACTGTTTGCTAATTACCTAGATTTGTATTATGTGTTATGGTTTTCATAAGAAATGATAAATGATCATTCTTGATCCGGAGCCATTGGTTCTCCAGAGCCCTGTCCTTGCCTCTGTTCCTCGTCCAAATTTGTGCCGCCCCGTAATACGAAACAAATGGCACATTACAAGGTGACAGACTTGGAGAGGGTTCAGAGGTGATTGAAATCAGGCTCCGATGTCAGGATGAACTCACAAACAGTACTGCCATGTACAAACATGGGCAGACCATGACAGAATGCTTCAGAATGAACGCTCATGCTGGTTCAATAACCCAATGGAGCACTTCCAATACAAAGTACCACTATGTTGTTTTTTTGTTGTTTTTTTTATGTCAGTGAAAATTGATCCTGTTGTTGTTGCCCGCCAATGCTACTCTGTCAGCACAGTCAATCTTCAGTTCTAATTGAAAACGATGACCCTCTGGTCATGAAGACATTTGCTTGAACATATCCTAATGGCCAAGCCTGCCATGTCACAAGTGCCAGAATCATTTTGTATCAGACTCCATTAAATACCGTCATGTCGTTCATGTATAATTGGAACGAGTCAAGAGGCATGTCTTTGGGGCTGGGCATATACACACAAAAACACAGCTCGTATACTTACACAAAGGAACACCAAAAAGACGTTAGACTTATGGAGATGTCAAAACCAATCTCAGGCCAGTACTGAGCTGAGAAGCTGATGAGCAAACTTGGCTTCAGGGAAAATGAGAGAGCACGTAATAAGAGCCATCATCGTGATGAGGGTTAAATTAAAGAGATACTCAAAGATTTAACACATTCTACTCAATTTTGTAACCACTAAGATTTGAAGAACCAATTCGAGTGATATTTGAAGTTTTGAGTTTTCATGCATTGTTATTGTTGTTAGATAGAAACTCTAGAAAAGGTCATGTTCATGTTTCTTCTCATATTTTGAAAAACTATTGTTGTTGGATTCAATCAAAACACGATTAAACAGCATCTTTGTCTCTGCAGATGATATCTGGAAACAGCGAGTGACAATATGTTTCTTTCTTTTGTTTCAGTTAGGTCTTACTGTACGTTTTTGAGCATCTGTAACAATTTCACAAAAGGCAGGATCATCAACACTCAAACTGCATTCATATTGAAATACAACACATCATGACTAACTTGTTTAAAATACATTTGTACTTTCCAGGGCACACTCTACCATTGCTAACAGTCTTCCATTGTAAATTAAAACGATTGACGCACTGAGCTGTTCGAAATCCTAAAGCGCCGCTTGAATGTTAAATGATGAATGGCCCCTCATTAAACATTAAACCATTGACACAAAGTGGTGTATTGTATATAATTCATTTGGCTAGGTGCCTCAGATACATTGGTATTACAACCTTGGCATAAATGAAACAGCAGAGTGTCCTTATGACGTGTACAGTACACAACATGACAGCACTTAGCCTTGGATGGTGAGACTCAGAGGCCAATCGGTAATGCCTGTTAAATGATTATGTAGATCTACTACGATCCTTCATAGAGAAGGCTAGCAGACCTTGCTGTGTAGAGATTGTCGAGTTTCCTTCGAGGGGCCTACAATGTGTGAAGTTAACTCAGACTGCAAGTTCCACCGAGCTGGCAGAGTTGATAGATTCCTTTGGTCACATTGTGTTGTTTTCCAACATCACCATCAGGCTGTTTCTGCCATGTCATTTATAATGGCCATGCTCTATGTTTAATTCATACCCATGCCCTCCAGAGCAAAACCGTACGCAGGAAACCAGCTACCCAGGTGACAGGCTGTTCACTTTCCCTGTCATAGATTTGTTATCATGGTAGAACTAAGGAAGGGATTTATGTCAACAAACATGAAACACAAGCTTTACAGCACATGTACAGCACAGTCCCTGCCCAAGCCTGATCACCCAACATCGCAGTCATCACGATTTAACAATTGCTTGTTCTGTAATCTGACCTGGGCTTTTATAGGTGAGAATGTAAACAGGGCAGCACACCTGTAAGTGACATGGCACTAGAGTACTAATGAGGGGAGTCAGGTGACTGAGCGGTTAGGGAATTGGGCTAGTAATCCGAAGGTTGCTGGTTTGATTCCTGGCCGTGAAAAATGACGTTGTGTCCTTGGGCAAGGCACTTCACCCTACTTGCCTCGGGGGGAATGTCCCTGTACTTACTGTAATAAGAACGTCTACTAAATGACTAAATGTAAATGTATAACAGCACGGCCTAAGTGACATGGCACAAGAGTACTAATGAGGTATTCGTCCTTCTACAGTGTCTCTCATGCTCAGTGGTCAGTTGGAGCATCCTGTTGTTGCTGCGATTGGTTAGATATCTCGTCCTTCTACAGCGACAGAAGCGCCTGTTACTCGGAGTGACGGAACCAAAGTCCCATCAGAAGTGTCGTCTCCTTGGCCTAATTGGAGACCGGAGCAGCTGTGGCGAGCGGCCTCTGGAAAGGCGTCTCTCCTCTGAGCGGAGACGAGCCAACCTTGTGATCTCCTGTAATTGGTTCTTTCACAAGAAGCTCCGCGAGGATGATGGTCGCCATGACAGTAAGTGCCAGATGAAAAAAAACTGGCAGTTCTGGGAGAAGGACTTGGATCAGGTGCTGAAAACTGTCAAGGAGTGATTTGACCTCCCATAGTTTGCGGCTGGTTTCGTGTGTGCGCTTGTGTGTCTCTGTGTGACACGGGGATAGACGCATGGTTCCTGGTACTGGATGAAGCCAGAATAAAAATCGCCTTTCATCTGTCCTCTCCTCAACTCCACTGTGCTCAGTGGGACTGCAGGAGCAATCAATACTCGCTGACAGGGCCTTGTTGCCAAACATGTGCACGCTACGTCACATTCCCACCCCCCCCCGAACCCTGCCTCACCCTCCCCCACACCCCCCCAACAGATGTTTACACCCCCAAGTGGGCCAGTCACAGAGAATCCTGGGAAAACAAATGGCGGTCCTTTCATTACTTGACCCCCCCTCCAACCTCATCCTCTGTCTCTGACGCAAGCTCTCTCCGTTGTGTTCCCTTTCTACATGGGAGAGCTGGGATTTACATGCTGCAATAACGAGGCGAATACATTTACATTTAGTCATTTAACAGACGCTTATCCAGAGCGACTTACAGTAAGTACAGGGACATTCTCCCCGAGGCAAGTAGGGTGAAGTGCCTTGCCCAAGGACACAACGTAATTTTTCACAGCTGGGAATCAAACCGGCAACCTTCTGATTACTAGCCCGATTCCCTAACCGCTCAGCCACCTGACTAGAATAGTTCATTGTACTTTGCCTTCTTATTCTGCTGACCAGCTTGTTGTATCTTTTCCGGCCGTCGTACAGTAGTAGGGACAGCCCATCGTTAAATGGAAAAGTATCAGGTCAACAAAAAAAAGCTTTCGATGGGTTTGTGAAGAAGCGTTATGATAGATGGGGAACTTAACAGACATTTAAGATGGGGACAGAAATTCCATTGGGGGGCTTGAGGGTGGAGATCTGGTTGGACGGCGAAGACTTTGTTGTGGTGGGAATGTCTTCATTGGAGCGATGGCCCGACCATCGCTCCTAACACACAACCTGCATCCAGCCTGAAGGCATGCTGAGAGCCAGGCCACAACCCAATCTGCACGAGCACAAGCATTTACGAACACAGTGTTTCTAGGGGAGTCTGCGGTGAGGAGGGGGGTGTGAGTGGCGGTGCTGCGTGGGAGATCGTATTCATGTTGATCTACTCCAGCCAAATGGCGATGGCTGACTCACCAAACATGAAAGGTTTGTCAGTCCCTGTCTATCAGGCACCCCTCGACATCTCCACGACGACTCTGGCGTGAGAAGGGTGCGTTTTATGTCTTCCTCTGGGGAGTTTTCACACAGGCACACGCACACACACACCAAAGCATGCTGATCATTCTTCCCATGCAATTAAGGTCATGAGCCAGGAATAAACACTGAGATACATCAGGATGTTTTCATCCAAATGTGTGTGCGTGTGTGTGCGTGTGTGTGCGTGTGTGTGCGTGTGTGTGTGTGTGTGCATGTGTGTGTGTGTGTGTGTGTGTGTTTGTTCAGTCGGGAGTCATCGTTGTTGGTCATGTAGATGTAACGTGGATTTTCCCTGTCTTGTAGATGCCTGTCACTGCAGCACAGTGTCAAACCCTGGCCATTCATTAACTAGGCCTGTGCATCAGCAATTCCATGGACTGTCCTTTAAAAGACCTAGTTTGAATCAGTTGCATAGAGATTCACAGTAGATCATTAACCAATTAATAGAATTGTGTCCTGGAAATACAAAGGGACAAGGACAAACACAGAGATCAAACAATATCAGTTCAACTCAATAAAACGCCTCTTGATTGTTTCACCATAAACCCATGAAACCTTTGTGAGCATGGATGTTTTTCCCATACACTATCATCGCAGCTTATCTGAGTACAGACTCCAAATAACCTTTCCTCAGTCATATATAATCGCTGGCGCTTCATAAATCTTCTGAATAGACAAAATGTCACACTATATCTGTCATTAAAGCCTCATAAACTCAGCCATTGCAAGTGCCTAATTGCACGTCAAAGTATAAGTTGCCCAATTTCACAATTTCACCACTTGAGTGTGAGTCAAAGCCAGGAAGACCAACAATGATGACATCATCATAGCCCCAGTGCCACACAGCTGCACGTGTCATCAATGAGCAACCTGGGTGAGGCCTGAGGCCATCAGTGTTCTGGAAATGTGCTCTGCTTTGTTCAAATCTGCTCTGCTGTACGGTACGGTCTGCTTGGGTGCAAACACAACCAATCTCTCGTTTCTATTTCTATATTTCTCTCTTTCTCTGTCTCTCTCTCAGGAAACAGTGCCATAATTATAAACGTATCTTTGTGGTCAAGGCAGGCTTTGAGCACAAGTGAACATCTTCAGAGGGCAAACAACAACAGCAATAACAACAACAACAAACCCAACTAGGGGCGTGGGCGGTGCCAAACATGTGCATCATGGCGGATCAAATCCCAGCCCTTTGCACACGCTCTGTTCCTGTGACCCCACACCAGGGGAAAACACATCACAACAGAACAACAAAACCATCAGCGAGGCGACAATTAAGACCGCGACGTATGGTTGTGGGCTATCTGACACAGCCCAGGCAAGGGTACATGTTTCTTGCCCTATCACTCTCCAAAGGCCCTTGTGACCTGTGGCAGTCTGAGGGAGCCTGAGAACCACCAGTCCTTGGTGGAAGCTAACAGATAAATCAGATGTATGTTGTCGTTTGATTAAGGGGCCACATGCTACTATCACCTGCGGTATCTGAGTCTGATATGTAGGGGCCGTAAAATGGAGGAAGCTAGACAAACAGTGCGGAGGGCATTCAGGTAATCTGTCAGTGTGTCCAGTCTTGTTAGAGGCTAGTGTTCCATTGTCAAACGACAAAGACATATTATCTACATGATCGTGGATTGACTCGGCCTACTCTGGTCTAGACAAAGGGCAACCGCACGATAGCCCCTTCGACATGTACATTAGATATCTAAGGAATCTTAGATTAAGGGCACTTTATAGTAGTTGTATACTATGATGAAGTACGGTTTTTAAAAGCAATATGCATGACTCCAGTACACACAAAATGACATGTTTGTCTGTAGACTAAAATGAGCGGCCATTTTAGATTCTCACTACCTGAAAGGGCGTAACCAGGCATGTGTTGAATTTATGAAACATGGGCCTTGTTCTGTGGTGAGGAAGCCTTACAACATACACATACACCCTGACAGAACGTCTTAGAATACTGATGATGTATTTCCAGGCGTCCTAATTTCTAGTCCATTTCCCTTTCTTTCATGGTGACGAAAACTGGGCCAGAGGTTCAACAGATGGCGTACGGCGATAGGGGAGAGTTACAAGGACGGTGGAGCCCACACGATGTGCCTTAGCAAGCTCCGGGTACTCCCAGGGTGTCTTGGAGGAATGGAACTGGCAAAGAGATGTGTCTGACCCCTCAGGTCTGTGAATGAGATAGCACATGAGTCTTTCAGTGTGAACCGAGGACATGATTATCACTTGCACTCTTTCACTCTCTCTCTCTCTCTCTCTCTCTCTCTCTCTCTCCTTAAATTTCTCCTAATCTTTCCCCTGTCCTCTTTGGAGTAGTTACATTAGCAGCAGGCAGATTCATTTCATGTCGAGGAAATGATAACTAAGCTGTTCTCAGCTGTGCATGGCTCCACTGTGCCTGATCACTGGAGAGGTTTCACAGTCATCTCCTCCGCTCTGATTAAAAAACCTTGGCCCAGAGAGAGAGGGAGAGAGAGAGACAGAGAGAGACAGAGAGAGACAGAGAGAGAGAGAGAGAGAGAGAGGGTGAGACAGGGAGAGAGAGAGACAGGGAGAGAGAGAGAGGGTGAGACAGGGAGAGAGAGAGAGAGAGAGAGAGAGAGAGAGAGAGAGAGAGAGAGAGAGAGAGAGAGAGAGAGAGGGTGAGACAGGGAGAGAGAGAGGGCCAGTGAGGCCTTACCATCATTACACATCCTTCATCTCTCACTTCACACACCACAACCTAGCTACTAGCCACTTCTGAACCAACCAACGGATTTAGTTTCAGACATCCCTCTCCATCCATCCATACTTCCCTCTCTCTCTTTCTCTCTTTTTATTCTCTCCATCCATCCCTCTCAACATCGCCAGCCTGCCAATCAAAGCAGATGAGTCACGCTACTCCGGGCTGCAGAAGTTAGAAGAGAGACGCACCCGGGTGGAGGAGACCTAGCTAGGGGCAGGGGGGGGGGGGGGGGGGGGGGGGAGGGGGGGGGGCAGAAGGATGGAGAGGTGGAGGATAGCAGAATGGAGCAGAGGGTTAGTGGAGGAGAGGTGGAAAAGAGGAGAGGTGGAAGGGAGTAGAGGTGAAGGAGAGTAGAATAAAACAGAGGGGTAACGGAGGAGAGGTGGAATGGTGGAGAGGGGGATGGAGGAGAGATGGAAGAAGGATTGGCCCCTTACCAGGCTGGTGAATTCTCCAGAAAGGAGGAGTCTCTGTAACATCAAAGGGAATCCTCCTCTCTGCGTGCCTCTTTGAAGCCTCACCTTTTCACCCCCATATTTATTCACATTGTCAAGATTATTCCCAGCGAATGCTCGAGACCCCATTCTAACCGCACATATAAACACAGCATGAATGTGCGCGTGTACCGAAGGGAATGAGATTTGGTGATGTGGTTATTGTCGGCTACAAACACGCATCACCTCCCATGCTAAATCACTCAACTAACCGAAAATATGCCGCTCAGACGCGTGCAACTAATCGCGAGACAATATCTTGGGATGGTATAAAAATAGCGATTTACCGTTTAGAACCTGAGGTTAACTTTCCATTTGCGCTCTGATATTTCAATTAGGCAGTTGAGCGACATGTAATTTGGTGTAAATTCTCAGTTCCCTCGGGGGGGGGAGTCAAAACTAGATTGGCGAGTCTCTGCCGGGTGAAGTGGCTCATTAAAGTATAAACGTACGTGTTTCTCATTCCCCCGTCCATAAATCCAACTGCGAAATCAAGTTTTAACCTCTTAATCCGTCTCTCACGAGCATGGTGAATATATTATGACAATGAGAAATCTTAAAAGGTCATTGGGGATGCCTGATAGCATTCTGGGGCGATTCGTCAGGGCTACGTTTTTTTCCCCCTCTCCATCTGATCACTTCACCTTTCAGTTCCGTGAGCTGTCGTGCCCATGTATTGTTTATGGTGTATTGTGTATTGTTACCGCGGTGAATAACTCATGGGTTCTATCGAGCTGACGTTGTCTGTGTGACGTCCCTCGGTGAAACGGTAGAGCGCTGAGCATTCCCGGTCAACAAGGGTGGGGGGATGGGGGTTGAGACACTAATGCAGGAGGCAGAACTGGAGCAGGAGCAACTCACAGTTGATTCACAGTCGTTTGACACAGCTAAAAAAAAACACTTTCCCCCTCATCTCAAAGGTTATGTAATGATATGTTGTACAGTCTGAAGTAGAACACTGAGGCGCAAAGCGTCCTAACACGCACTGAAAGCAGTTAGAGGCATGTAGGCAACTTCAGGCCTGTGATGGCAATGGTGTGTGTGTGTGTGAGTGTGTGTGTGTGTGTGTGTGTGTGTGAGAGAGAGTGTGTGTGTGTGAGAGTTTGTGTTTGTGCATATAAGGGTACATGAGGTATGTAACAGTAGGTATGTATTGATGTGTGTGTGTGTATGTGTGTAACAGTAGGTATGTATTGATGTGTGTGTGTGTGTGTAACAGTAGGTATGTATTGATGTGTGTGTGTGTGTAACAGTAGGTATGTATTGATGTGTGTGTGTGTGTAACAGTAGGTATGTATTGATGTGTGTGTGTGTGTGTGTAACAGTAGGTATGTATTGTGTGTGTGGTGGGGTTAGAGGCAGCAGGGGTGAGAGGGGTTGTCAGGTAAACCTGCCACACATGACTGCCGCTGGGCAAGTGTAGATAATGCAGGGCCACAGCTGGGAAATACCAACATGTCACAGGGTGCCCCCAAATCCCACCTCTGCAGCGTGGGGCACCCGGAACTAAGCAGACACACCTCACTGGTTCACACACAAGGTGTCAGTCATTCACTGTTACCAACACATGGGGCTGTAGCCATTTTTGAGTTTTAACTGTTTTTATTGTCAATTCAAGTGGACTAGCCACAACCTAGCACTGATTTTACCACAGTGTATTGTCACTGATAGGTCTGGACAGGGTAGGCATGCTCTATGTGTTTTTGACACATCCTGATCCTGATCTACAATTTAGGAGTTGAATCAGAGCACAACTTCTGTGCTCTGATTGGTCTTCAGCATCTCTACCGATTGAAAGTTTGTGAGCTTTTCTTAACTTGAGTCTGTATTATGGACGAAACAATACAGCCACAGCCCTTGTACATACACAGGACTGACGTACAGCACAGGCAGTTACGGTGACAGCATAGCGTAAGCTCATCTTTACAGGTCACAGATCCAGATAGTTCTCATGCTAACTATAGGGCACGTGTCCTCACAATGCACATTCAGTGAACCGCCCATGATCCGATCTCACAGGTCTCCAAAACATCCTGATCTGAGCTCTCCTGACAGGCCGTAAATGTCACATCCCAGCCTCACACACATCCTCCAAGCTGGAGCAGTCTCCCTGCCTCTCCCTGCCTCTCCCTGACCATGCTCTGCCTCTCCCTGCCTCTCCCTGCCTCTCCCTGACCATGCCCTGCCTCTCGCTGACCATGCCCTGCCTCTCCCTGCGCTGCCTCTCCCTGACCATGCCCTGCCTCTCCCTGACCATGCCCTGCCTCTCCCTGCGCTGCCTCTCCCTGACCATGCCCTGCCTCTCCCTGCGCTGCCTCTCCCTGACCATGCCCTGCCTCTCCCTGCGCTGCCTCTCCCTGACCATGCGCTGGGCCTCCTCATCAAAGGATTGGTGATGATGGTCTTGTTTCCCAAACAGGGGCTGTATGGGATGCACTGCTCCTGATAGGATGCATCACTCCCTCTCGAACTCTCCCTCTCCCGCTCTCTTTCTCTCTCAATCCCTCTCGGTCTCTCCCCCTCCCTCCCTCCCTCGCTCTCTCTCTTTTTCTGTCCATCCCTTTCTTTCTCTTTATCTCTCTCTTTCTCTCTCTCTCTGTCTTTCCTCTCGGGCGGGGCTAAACACAACGATACGTCTAAGAGTTGGCAAGGCCCACCGCTATCTGAAATGGTAACAAAAAAGCCCACTGTGCACTCCTGCCCGTTCAGCTTCCTGTGTGTTTCTCCCCCAAAACCCACTGAACATCAGCGCGGATGAGTGTTGTGCTTCAAAGGAACTGGAAGTGCTTCCATTTTGTGGTTGGAGGCGACAGCTCCAATCACTTGAATAATCTGAGGGGATTTACGCCACGATTGGCTGTAAATGTGAAACTAGGCACATCAACAAGAAACATCGCACTCTCTTTGCATGGGATGCCTCCATGGGAGGGTTTGCCCTCCTGCTACTAGGAGCTTTGGGGATATGGCTGCACAGATCAAAACAACAGTTACCTTTTTTTGAACAGGAAGTAGACCGTACTGGAAAGTTTCTAATTCTATCCGCAAAGAGGGTGGAAAGGCTACACGTGTCAATAAGCGCTCTGTGTTAACCAAGACCTTCTCCTCCCACCTTCCCTGCTTCCAGGATCATTACCAGTAATGGCTTTGTCTGTTTTTGAGAGACGGATGATGAAAAGTAAATTAGCGAAGGAGAGAGAGAGAGAGTGGGAGAGAGAGTGGTAGAGAGAGTGGGAGAGACAGAAAGAGAGAGTGGGAGAGGGAAAGAGAGACAGTGAGTGTGTTAACGAATGTGAGCAAAACAGAGACATGATGCAAGAGAGAAAAATGGAGAGAGAGAGAAAGAGAGAGAGACAGAGAGAGAGATGGAGTGAGAGAAAGAGAGAGAGACAGAGAGAGAGATGGAGTGAGAGAAAGAGAGAGAGACAGAGAGAGAGAGGGAGACAGAGAGAAAAAAAGAAAGAGAGAGAGAGAGAGAGAGAGAGAGAGAGAGAGAGAGAGGGAGACAGAGAGAGAGAGGGAGACAGAGAGAAAAAAAGAAAGAGAGAGAGAGAAAGAGAGAGAGAGAAAGAGAGAGAGAGAGAGAGAGAGAGAGAGAGAGAGACAGAGAGAGAGATGGAGTGAGAGAAAGAGAGAGAGACAGAGAGAGAGCAATCAAGATCATTGAGATAATGTGCTTTCATGGAGGGTTCGGATAAGAGGGAACCTAATTATGGACATGGAGTTTTTATGAAACAGCTGTCCAGCCACTCGTCCCCCCCCCGCCCATCCATCACACAGAGTGGGCCGGCTGTCTGTCTGCCTGCCCACCTGTGAACACACACTGGAGAGGAGCCCGGCTCTCTCTGCAGGAGGGCACACTGTGATGGAACACACAGTGTGCCCTCACACACTGGAGTCTCCTAATGCTTTAATTAACCCCAGTAATGGCTAGGGGTACTCTGGTGCTCCAGAGTGTGTCAGGGTGTGGGGTGTGTGTACTGGGGTTGTATGTCAGGGGTGTGGTGTGTGTGTGTACTGGTATGGGGAGTGTGTGTCTACGAAAAGACAAAAACTTGATGTGGCTGAAAGTCAGAGCCTGTGTTTTGTCAGTGATCAATATGGTAATCAATGGAATATTATCCCGTGTGCATGTGCTCTCTTCCTCTCTCTCTCTTTGTCACTCTCTCTCTTTCCCTCTGTGCCAGTATTTTGGGACATGGTCAATAGTCTGAACTGAAGCCATAACCCCTGTTCTTTCCTGAGGACAGGACAATGTCCTCACTGCTGGTAAATTAGGGCTGGTAAAGGGGTTAGCTACCAACAGACGAAAAGTCAGATCGATTTTCAGGCATTTTGAAGTATTCAAAATGCCTGTCTGCACAGGCATATGTGCACTCTCAGTCAATGCGTGTTGACTGCATGCTGTGTGTATGTGTGCACGTGTGTGTGCGTGCAAGTGTGTGCACTTGCAGCAGTGTGTGCATTTGGCAGGCGTGTGTGTCAGGGTTTAGAGCAGGCTGAGCTGGGCCTGAGCTGTGCTGGAGGACAGCACAGTGATAACCTCCTGACGTCAGAACCATACCCGGCCTGCTTTGTCTGACTCGCAGTGGGGCTGTGCGTCACTCGCAGAGTGGAGCGGAGCGAGGGAGGGAGGGAGGAAGAGAGGGAGCGAGGGAGGGAGGGAGGAAGAGAGGGAGGGAGGGTGGAATACAGAAGGAAGGAGGGAGGTAGAATGAAGGAGAGAAAGAGGGAGGGAGGAAGCGAGGAGGGGGGAGAGCAGAAAGGCCTGGAGGATGCCTGGGACCATTTAGCGCGGGCGAGCGGGACCTGAGCCAAGCACAGAAGTGTGCTGGATCTGAGGGGTTTTAATAAGCAAAGAGAGAGAGAGAGATGGGAGGGAAGGTAAAGGAGGGAGGGAGGGATGTATCTGGATAAGAGTTAGGATGGAGAAGGCTAAGTGGTAATCAGTGGAGGGAGAGAGAAAGTGAGGTGGGGGTGGGGGGTGGGTGGGGGTGGGGGGGTTGACAGAGCCTTACAGACATTCTGAGCTGAAATACTGTAGAGACAGACAAAAGGGAGGGGGGAGCGATGAGAAAGAGAGGGCGAGAGGAGAGAGAATGTGAGATGAGAATTGAAAGAGATGGATGTCGTAAAGAGGGCACATCCAAAATCTGCTAATTATATTGTTGATGAACGTTTTCTTTACCAGCACAAAAGATGGGGCATTGACGGAATTTGCTAGAATCAGAACAGAATTCCCTAACGGACCGACATGCACCAACTTGGGTTTGGGCTAATTATAGGTACTGGCTCGCAAAAATTATAATTATGGAGCGCTTTCTTTTGAACAACAAGGGTATTCTCTGGAGGACTCCTGTGTATCACACTACTTAAATTCCAGTAGCAACACTACGACAAACATGTCTGTCTTTTTTCCCGTCGGGGACTAAGTGGATGTGGAGGCTTTCAGAGGGGAGGCGGATGAGAAGAGGGAAACGGTGTGTCCGGAGAGGTGGAGAGAGAGAAAAAAGGAGAGAAAGGAAAGCAGAGCTAAAGTGACAAGTACGAACGGCCGGCGTTAGCTGGAAGGTTCCAGTATAGCGTCTGAGGCCTCTTGAGTGATTTTCCTGTTCATGTCGTGTTTAGAGAAGTGGGGAGTCCGGGGGCGGAGCGCGGCGGAGCGGCTAGCAGACGCCCAGGACACCCTGGGTGATGTGATGTGCAGGAATGTGCGGGCTAATGAAAGAGACCTAGCCTCCCTACAGGCTCTCTAGAGCCCTGGCACGGTGCATCATCCAAACAGGACGCTGTTTACTGGAAACCACTCAGCCTGGCACTCTAGTCTGATAGTGAGTTCGAAAAGGCTGAGACCAGTTAGGGATCTGTTTGGACGCCAGACAGGTATGTGATCAAGATATATACACACAGGAGCCGGTCACACACATTCTGTCGGTGCGTTTGCATTGGAAACAGTAATTTGGGATGCACGCAAGCGCACACACACACACACTGACGTAGAAACCAGGTCAGATAAATGGTTCTCATTTTGAACTCTAAGCCCTCCATCTTCCGTCTACAGTTATGGATGTACAACAGTGTGTTGTCTTTGATGTATAGCAGTGTGTGTGTGTGTGTGTGTGTGGGATGTCCAGCAGTGTGTGTGTGTGTGTGGGGGGGGGGGGGGGATGTCCAGCAGTGTGTGTGTGTGTGTGTGTGTGGGGGGGGGGATGTCCAGCAGTGTGTGTGTGTGTGTGTGGGGGGGGGTGTCCAGCAGTGTGTGTGTGTGTGTGTGTGGGGGGGGGGATGTCCAGCAGTGTGTGTGTGTGTGTGTGGGGGGGGGATGTCCAGCAGTGTGTGTGTGTGTGTGTGTGGGGGGGGGGGGGTGTCCAGCAGTGTGTGTGTGTGTGTGTGTGGGGGGGGGGGATGTCCAGCAGTGTGTGTGTGTGTGGGGGGGGGATGTCCAGCAGTGTGTGTGTGTGTGTGTGTGGGGGGGGGATGTCCAGCAGTGTGTGTGTGTGTGTGTGTGGGGGGGGGGGGATGTCCAGCAGTGTGTGTGTGTGTGTGTGTGGGGGGGGGGGGGTGTCCAGCAGTGTGTGTGTGTGTGTGTGTGGGGGGGGGGGGTGTCCAGCAGTGTGTGTGTGTGTGTGTGTGTGGGGGGGGGGGATGTCCAGCAGTGTGTGTGTGTGTGTGTGTGGGGGGGGGGGGGTGTCCAGCAGTGTGTGTGTGTGGGGGGGGGGGTGTCCAGCAGTGTGTGTGTGTGTGTGTGTGTGGGGGGGGGGATGTCCAGCAGTGTGTGTGTGTGTGTGTGTGTGTGGGGGGGTGTCCAGCAGTGTGTGTGTGTGGGGGGGGGGGGTGTCCAGCAGTGTGTGTGTGTGTGTGTGTGTGGGGGGGGGGTGTCCAGCAGTGTGTGTGTGTGTGTGTGTGGGGGGGGGGGGTGTCCAGCAGTGTGTGTGTGTGTGTGTGTGGGGGGGGGGGGTGTCCAGCAGTGTGTGTGTGTGTGTGTGTGTGTGGGGGGGGTGTCCAGCAGTGTGTGTGTGTGTGTGTGTGTGTGTGTGTGTGTGTGTGTGCTCCCATGTTTCTGTGCCTTTCCCCCTCAGGGTGGTACTAGCCCTCCTACACCACCCCACTGTCAGATAGACCTTGAGCTAATTCCACATCTTTACCCGATGCTACAGTGGAAAACTACACCCAATTACCCCTGTCCCAGTCAAATAAACAGGATTAGGCCTTGTGCTTGTGCATGTTGTGAATGGGGCAGTGCGTCTTGAGAGTGTGTCATTAAGGCTGCTGTTTTCATTCACAGAAGTGAAGTCAATGTTTTCTCAGGAGGGCTGAGGGGAGGGAGGGGGGGTGAGGGGAGGGGGGGTGAGGGGAGGGGGGGGTGAGGGGAGGGTCATGCAGAGTTCTCTCCCCAGGTTTAGCTGGTATCTCCCGAATGCTTGTCACAAACACACATTTACACACACACACACACGCTCCCGTTAGCGCGCACACTCCATGTCGTACAAGGAGAGGGACATGGGGGAGGAACAAGTGACCTTCTTTTCAAAGGAAACCACTGTAGAATAGTCCTAAGAGGTTTGCTCCACAATCAGCCAGATATGGTGATTATTGTTTTGTTTGTAATTCACTTTGCTGAGTTGAAAACGGGAGAGGTTGTGGAATGGCTGCGTGTAGCTCTAAACTGCTCCGTGCCGACAGGCTCCCATGAATCCTGCACTGTTGATGCATTTTACATTTACATTTAGTCATTTAGCAGACGCTCTTATCCAGAGCGACTTACAGTAAGTACAGGGGCATTCCCCCGAGGCAAGTAGGGTGAAGTGCCTTGCCCAAGGACACAACGTCAGTTGGCATGACCGGGAATCGAACTGGCAACCTTCGGATTACTAGCCCGACTCCCTCACCGCTCAGCACCTGACCCCTCATTTTAGGGAAAGCCGTTCTGTGACTTGTGGCAAAGCTGTCTGCGGGGTTGAACCAGCCGACCACGGGAGCCACAACATGGGGAAGGAGGGAGTTAAATAAGAGAAGGATGATTGTTTTCTCTCCATTAGGCCAGAGTGAAGACTGATGAGAGGATAGAGAGAGCGAGCGAGAGAGAGGGCATGGGAGAGGGAAAGGAAGAGAGTGATTAACAAAGGGAGCGAGCAAGCAGAGTTGTGTGCGTGTGTGTGTTATTTGACATGAGGCGATTATGATCTGA